>NC_136935.1:35184678-35197178 GCF_949987615.1 Pollachius pollachius | reverse complement strand
ACGCTGCTCTTCAAAGGCGTGATTTGAAGGTCTCAGTCGGACGCATTAGAACTAACGTGGTCCTCGATCGGAATCTAAAAACAGGAGCTACGGTCGGCTGCCAGGGAACAGGAGAAGAGAGGGCGGTAGAACACCTGCTGCTTCACTTCATCTAACCTGCTCCATGAGCACAGCACCAGTATATAGAGGTAGAGCGGGACGGAGAGGATGGGATAGAGAAATCGCAAGATAGAGAGACACACACAGAGTTAGAGAGGGAGAGATATAACGGCCGCAATACAGAGAAAGAAAGACAGAGACAGAAAGAGAGAGGGAGAAACAGTGTGAGGGGTACAAGAGAGATAGAGATAGAGAGATGGAAAGTCAGAAAGTCAGAGACACCAGATTAGCCTAGTTCGATTCTGGTGTGAACTCACAACACTGCATCCTACAGGAAGTACAGCCATGTAAACAGGAAGCATTTAGGACAGCCTGTGTCCAGGAGGTAGGATACGTTTAGACATGTTACCTAAAATACGTTAAAAACACACACACATGCAAGCAGACACACACATACACACATGCAAACACACACAAAAACAGACACATACACACATACATGCAAACAAACACACACACACACACACACACACACACACACTCACACACACACACACACACACACACGCACACACACACTCACTCACACACACACACACACACACCCCCGCACACACAGACACACACACACACACACACACACACACACACACACACACACACACAAACACAGACACACACAAGGACAAATTGCTGTCGGGGAGGTATTTATAAGCCATACGCGGTATAATTTTTGGCAACAGTACACAAGCACCCACACACGACCTGTTGGTATTAATATCAAAGGAGGAAGGCTGGGGGTAGGGCTGGAGGGGAGAGGGTTGATGGGGGCAGGGGGGTGTGGATTGGGACCGGGGAGGGGAGGGGAGTCCCCAATGTCAGATATTGAAACCCAATACCCCCCATTACCTTATCAGAGCGTGTACCTGCTTATGCTCTCAGGCTGCTTATGCGTGACCATGTGTGTGTGTGAGAGTGAGGGAGTCCATGTTGGAGTTTGCATGATTGTGCCTGTGGCTCTGTGTATATTTATGTATGTGCGTGTGTGTGTTTATCCTTCTTCTGGTTAGTCATTAAGGGAAGGTGCATTCCAGACATGCTTTTACTTCCCCGTCATTCTCCCCTTCTCTCTCTCGCACACTGTCTGAGCCTGTGTTTCTCTCTCTCTCTTTCAAGTGCTTATGTCACTGTATAACGCTTGGCTCTCTGGCCTGCTGTGGCCTACAAGAATATAAGATGATGTCATACATAAGGCTTCAACACTCAACCAATGAGATTGCAGGGATCGGGTGGTCTCATTACCATAATTAGCAATGATCTCAGAATTGACTCTCAAGTCAGTCTCTAAATGTTTCCCTCAAATAGAGACTGAGGACAATCTCCCAGATTTCGTTGCTAAAACTGGAATGGAACATTTTGCGAGTTTAAAAAAACTTGATTCAAAATCTTTAGGTCGGCCATTCATATATTGGCGGTGGCATGTAGAAGTCATGTGAGCCTGTAAACATTGTCGAACCAGCACTTCTTTCGAGTCAAAAGTGTTAGGAAAACATAATTGCACACTAATGTGCACACTTTCACAAACCCTCATAAAAACATTAACTCTCCCTCACACTTTTGCACAAACCAAATTTTTAGACAAATACACAAAACAAACACGTACACACACACACACACACACGCGCACAGTGATGTACACACAGCCTTGCGGTTAAGCAACTTGTGAAAGGGTGTTTTTGTGCAAGAGCTTCCGTCTTGCTGTTACATTGACGCATTTCCTTCATTCAACCCATGAGGTAAAGTCCTTGATTTACATATTTGACTGTGTGCAGGCCTGGCCCGCACACAGTGATCTATCCACACTTTCTGCATTGGTTTGCATGTATGAGAACAGTTGAACCAGAAAGACAACACAAATCCCTTCTCAACTGATGTTTCATATAAAGGAAACAGTCGCATTTGTTTTCTCTTCCGGGTTTTTCACTCGCTACTGGGCTATTTCTGTTCGTCTCTTTCTGGAGGGAAATCACTCTGGAGCAGGATGGAGCTGTGGTTGCTGATCGGCACATACTGGTATTTGTTTTTATTTTCGCTTTCTTTTTGAAACGTCAACAGCCACACAGCAGATGCAGCTGCTGGAATGTTACGAAACGCAGCGTCAATTCCCTCCCTCCACCTGCTCTCTTTAAAGCCAGCACCACCTGCGGGTGGAGGAGAAGCGAAACAAGACGTGTGGATGGATGCATGGAGGATGTATCTAGTGATGGAGGCATGATTGTTCTGCATATGTTGAGGCATGGGTTGGGTCAAAAAGGTCAGGGGAATTCAAAAAGACTGGTCAAGTGACTATTAAGTATTTATGGCAGGATTAATTCTGAACTAATACAAACGTACGGAACGAGAATAACAACTTATTTTGGAATGTGCTTAATTGGGTGGTGGCCGAATGTGGACGAGCGAGACGGTTAAGTCTGTTTGTTGTATTTTGCTTTGGATACCACAAAAGATACAAGTTCATAACTATGAAGTATGTGACCTCTGCAGAGAACTAGCTCCAAGGCTTTGAGCGAACAGAGGAGCCTTTTAAACATGTTCAACAAGAGATCTTAAGCCCGATAGAAAGGTCACCAATCTTTAGTGGAGCCTTTTAGACATGTTCCAGGAGAGATCGCTAAGCTTGATAGCAAGCCTCTCTTTAACAGATCTAGAAAGATTTTAAATGAAGCTCAATCAAAACACTAACCCGACATTGCCAGTTCAATTTGTGAATGCAAACTCATTCTGCAACCCTCTCACTTCATTTTCGATTCCCAAGGGGCGTTATAAACGGGAACAGACCTTAATAGCTCTGGACCCAATTGGATAGACCTTCAACAAATCAGAGCACAACAAAATCCGAGACACATCAGTGACAGACCTCGCTCCTCTGTGCAGTCTGCTGGAAATCCGAGGCTACCAAACAAATGCATAAAAGGCCTAATTTTCCATGTTCGGCTATCCTGTAACTATGTTCTACTTTTCCTTTGTTTAATTTAACCAGACTCTCTCTCTCTCTCTCTCTCTCTCTCTCTCTCTTTCTCTCTCTCTCTCTCTCTCTCTCTCTCTCTCTCTCTCTATCTAATGGAAGTTGATGGGGCCTGTGCGAGGGCAATCAAGGGGAAGGGGCACACTCCTTTGGCTTACAACAAGTAGGTTTGAAGCTAAACAAAGTTAATGTTTCCCTTTTCTTTCCAAGTCATTCCTTTGATGTCCCAAACCGGGTTATAGAAGAGTTTAACGGGAGCAACAAGGACAGACAATCAGATGCAAGTCGCAGGGAGTGGAGCAAATCCATCGAGGAAGAGGAGTAGTAGTAGAGAGAGAAGAGGGGAGGAGTGAGCGATAAAGGTTACCCAGCACAGGAGGGTGAACACACACAACCACAAAAATGCCTCCTACACACACACACACACACACACACACACACACACACACACACACACACACACACACACACACACACACACACACACACACACACACACAAACCACCCCTTCCTCGTCTATAACTTCAGAGGACTTCCTAGAGGAAGACTTGAAATAAATAGAGAAAAAGAGAGATGGAGAGAAAAAAGGATAAAGAGAGGAGCATGACATGGGGAATTTCCCAGTTTGTGTGTGAGTGTGTGTGTGTGTGTGTGCGTGCGTGCGTGCGTGCGTGCGTGCGTGCGTGCGTGCGTGCGTGCGTGCGTGCGTGCGTGCGTGCGTGCGTGCGTGCGTGCGTGTGTGTGTGTGTTTGTGTGTGGAGGCTAAACACCTGTGAGGTGTAGTGCATGAGAAAGAGAGAGAGAAAGCGGGAGAGGGCGGGAGAGAGGTTAGAGATGAGCTGTTGAGAGACACCAGTCGAAGCTAAACCCAACATGACTTACTGGGCTATAAGGCTCTCATATAAGACACCATTTGGTCAATGTATTTTTCCAAAGAAATGTATACACTTTACAATACCATAAGCGCAGACATGCTTAGCATTGGTGTCCCTGGTGGGAATTGAACCCCTAACCCTGGCGGTGGTTATGCACAGCCCTTATAGTTGACCTTAACAGGGAAATGGAAGCCCTAACCTAAGGTATTAATGTCATGCTCTACCAGTTGACCTACACAGGGAATCGAACCCCTAGCCCTGGCAGTGTTGATGCCTTGCTAATGCATCCACTGTTGTAAATGCCAACACTTGAGCTGGGACAGTTGTATACTTATAAAGACTACTCTTATAGAGACACACACACACACACACACACACACACACACACACACACACACACACACACACACACACACACACACACAGACTTGAGTTTGACCCTGACTCCTTGGGAACAGAAGAATAAACTCCTTCCAGTGGACCGAGTGACCTGAAGGGCCCCACTCCACCCTCCCTTTTAGCACTCTACCCCCCCCCCAGGACTGGAGGCGTCATCACCTCCCCACTGGGGGATGACAGCCCTCCTCCCTGACACCCTGGGACCCCCGACCCGGAGCCTTCTGGGGAACGTGGGGGCGCCATGCCTGGGCTCCACCCTGGGGACGGTGGGTGGCTGCCAGAGCATGTCCAAGGTAGCCTGAATCACCACCACCACTACCTCAACCACCACAACCTCCCCCACTACCTCCACCACCACTAGCAACACCACCACTACCTCCACCACTACCTCCACCACCACTAACTCCACCACCACTATCTCACCACCACCACCATTACCCCCACTATCTCCACTCCACAAACAACACCACCAGTATTACCCCCACTACCTCCAGTCCACAAACAACACCATCACTAAATAAGGTCTGAGCTTTCTCAGACCTCATAGATATGTACTTTTCGTGTTAGTTTTCATGTTCTTATTGTGAGATAAATGTTAAAATTGCCCGGGCAACTCCACCTCCACAACCAGCGCTGTGCCATCATTAGAGCCGTAGCATTCAGAAACCCTGTGAAAGATCAGAAGATGGTTTTTAAGATTTGTTCTGATTGTGTTTAGGCCGAGCAAGTCGAGATCAGTTCAAAATCTTTATGCTAGAGAATTGTGTGGGTGGTTGGAGGAGATGACATAGGTTGGGGCCAGGGCAGAACCAGAGGCCCTCAGGGTCCAAACGCACATGTTGTGATGTGTCCTCTTCTCCTTGACGTAAACCTCGGGGCTGATCCTATCCGGCTGGCCAAAACGTTGAGGCGTTGACATGAAAATGTCAATAAGAGAGATATATGTATTTGTTTGATTTTTAAGGTGAAGGCATCAAAGATGGATAATCACAAAACCAAAAGGAGTCGATTAATATTTATATTAAAGGAGCAAAGTGACTTCGGACAACTGTCCTCCACAAAATAGGGGGCAGCATTGTTGTGGCATCCACCCCTATTGTAAAAAACAAGGTAACGCACCCCCCGTCCCCAAAACCCATCCAACCACTGAACATGGGGTGAAGCTACAGTGATTCTTAGCTATGGCGAAATCAAGAGTACTCCTTCAGGTGATCTGGTAAATTAGTTCCAGGATTAAAATTTTAGGTGTTGTTTTGCAATGATTGACTGATGATTGATGATTGAATACTCTATCTGGGCAGTGCTTCACCCTCTCAGGTTCGACTGAGGCCACACTCAACGCTGCAGTATGATTCAGGAATGATTCATTCTATTTTAACAACTCTTTTGCGATATGGTACACGCGATTTGTATCTGCGAGTGGTTCGTTCATTTCGTTCATTCGTTCTTGGATTTGCACATGCTCATCACTTTATAGGGACCCTTTTTCTATGCAGTGTTTCAATGTGTGTACTAAAGTAGATCACTAGACACATTGTGCCAAAATAAACCTAATTATGCTGATTGATTATAAAAATGAGAATGTTGGAAAATGAGAATCTGCTTACAAACTCATTTTAACGTAGCCCCCTTAGTCCTCACTGTGTTACTGTAAATCACCCAGTATATGTATATAAAGTTTTTGATCCGGTAGTATGATCTGCAAGTGATATTTTAAAGGAACCCAATGCTGGGAAACCCCCCGATATCAAAGGTTCTGCCTTTCAGAGCCCTGACATCCTAAGGCGCTTCACCATAAAGGGAAATTCTACATAATCACAGCATTGAGCACCAGAGCGGCAATATCTCTACATCTCTATCGACAGATTGATTTGTCTGTACAAAAGAGCTTCAAGCATTGAAGTTGATGGACAGAGTCGCCGAAGAAACGCGTTCACGGCTCACATTTGACAGGTAAGTTTGAGAACTGTCATTTCAGATTAGCTTGGCATTTGGTCCTTCAATGGACTGTGAGACATTATACTCAACACAACCTCACGCTGAAAAATGCAAACAATCTCAGCATGTGACTCTGAGGCCACGTTAGAATGTTTATCAAACCACTTGGCTGTACTTGGTAAACATTGTTAACGGTTTCTTTGACTGCGTTACACCCACTCTGCGGGGGTGTTGACTGATCACACTGCAATCATGACTCGTCACAAGTCAAAGCAACCGTGAGCTGAGGGGGGAGGGCTATATGCTATATGAGACAATCAGAGTTAAGAGTTAAAACGTGTAATACTAAAAAAGAGTAATAAACGTATGATGCCCTGCGATCTTTCCGCTGCTCTCTTGATGCTGTAGACTCTAGAGCACTGATCTAATGTGTATTTAGAAGAAACGCTGGAGACTGGATCTCAGAATGCAGACTAAAGCCATATTGGGCATTAGCAAAGATATTGGGCATTATCCGATATGACGATGTAGCGTCCGCTGGCTTATGATAAATGAGCGGAACAGAGAAGGAAGCAGAGGAGAAGAGAGAGGTGGAGGAGAGAGAGGTGGAGGAGAAAGAGGTGGATGAGAGAGAGGTGGAGGAGAAAGAGGTGGAGGAGGGATGACAGGGGATCAAAAGGAGTAAGGGAGCTGAAAGAGAGTTTCAAGATAAGAATTACGCATTGGGAATAAACAGGAAAACAAATGAAAGAGGTGAAGGATGGCAGAGATTCTTTGACTGCGTTACACCCACCATGCGCGGGTTTTGATTCATCTCTCGGCAATCATGACTCGTCACACGCCACAGAGGAGGTGGAGGGTTGAGAGAAGGCCCCGGGGGAGAGAAGAGGATGAGAAAAAGGAAAGGAGAGAAGTGAAGACTCCTTTGGACATGTTTATTCCCGCAGTAGTATACTAAACAAAGGAAGGAACCTACGGCGGGGACATGAAAGACTTAAGCGACACGGCCCGGCTGACCCAGACCTGACCTGCGGATACACGCTCAACGCTTCAAACTCCCAGGTCTCACATCTCCTAAATGGGCTGTCACACTCCCCATGCACGTACAAACACACACACTAACACACACACACACAAGAAGGCACCTACACACCAACAAGACACACAAACCCACATGAGACACACACTCACATACAACCATATGACCGCCCACACACACACACACCACCATGTTGTATGTGTTAATACGATCACTTATTGATCCCACCAGCACACCAGATGACACAGCACACGCACACACACACATACACACACACACACACACACACACACACACACACACACACACAGACACACACACACACACACACACACACATACACACACACGCACACACAAACACACACACACACAAACATAGTACAGCCCATCTAATACTACCCTTATACACAGAGGAAGCCCATGTCAGGACTTAAAGATTAATGAGAGCCAATTGAAACTGATCCTCCCTACCATACAAACACACACACACACATGGATCCACACACATGCATAAACAGGCGCACAACCCAGGATGTATCAAGAGTTACTTTTGGATTTGACCAGACAGCTCCGACACTAACATACTCTCATCCCGCTTGCCCCCTCCCTCCTCTTCTCTCACCCCCTCTCTATCTTCTCCTCTCCTCCCCTGTCCCCATTCCTCCTCTCTTCTCTCCCTCTCTCTTCCCCCATTCCTCCTCTCTTCTTTCTCTCTCTCTCTCCCCATTCCTCCTCTCTTCTCTCCCTCTCTCTTCCCCCATTCCTCCTCTCTTCTTTCTCTCTCTCTCCCCCCTCCTCCTCTCCTCTCCCTCTCCCCGTTCCTCCTCTCTTCTCTCCCTCTCTCTCCCCCTCCTCCTCTTCTCTCTCCCCGTTCCTCCTTTCTTCTCTCCCTCTCTCTCCCTGTTCCTCCTCTCTTCTCTCCCTCTCTCTCCCCCCTCCTCCTCTTCTTTCCCTCTCTCTCCTTGTTCCTCCTCTCTTCTCTCCCTCTCTCTCTCCCCCTCCTCCTCTTCTCTCCCCCTCTCTCCCTGTTCCTCCTCTCTTCTCTCCCTCTCTCTCTCCCCCCTCCTCCTCTTCTTTCCCTCTCTCTCCCTGTTCCTCCTCTCTTCTCTCACTCTCTCTCTCCCCCTCCTCCTCTTCTCTCCCCCTCTCTCCCTGTTCCTCCTCTCTTCTCTCCCTCTCTTTCTCCCCCCTCCTCCTCTTCTCTCCCCCTCTCTCCCCGTTCCTCCTCTCTTCTCTCCCTCTCTCTCTCCCCCCTCCTCCTCTTCTCTCCCTCTCTCTCCCCGTTCCTCCTCTCTTCTCTCCCTCTCTTTCTCCCCCCTCCTCCTCTTCTCTCCCCCTCTCTCCCCGTTCCTCCTCTCTTCTCTCCCTCTCCCCCCTCCTCCTCTTCTCTCCCTCTCTCTCCCCGTTCCTCCTCTCTTCTCTCCCTCTCTCTCCCCCCTCCTCCTCTTCTTTCCCTCTCTCTCCCTGTTCCTCCTCTCTTCTCTCCCTCTCTCTCCCCCCTCCTCCTCTTCTTTCCCTCTCTCTCCCTGTTCCTCCTCTCTTCTCTCACTCTCTCTCTCCCCCCTCCTCCTCTTCTCTCCCCCTCTCTCCCCGTTCCTCCTCTCTTCTCTCCCTCTCTCTCTCCCCCCTCCTCCTCTTCTTTCCCTCTCTCTCCCTGTTCCTCCTCTCTTCTCTCACTCTCTCTCTCCCCCCCTCCTCCTCTTCTCTCCCCCTCTCTCCCCGTTCCTCCTCTCTTCTCTCCCTCTCTCTCTCCCCCCTCCACCTCTCTCTGGGTCACTGCTGCTCCTCTGTGAGGCTCTTTGTACTGAGCCCGGTCCAAGTGATCCGAACCTGGGGGAGACAGCCGGCTACTGGTACCCCCCTCCCGCCCCCCCTCCATTGGCCGTTCAACCACTGCCCCCCCAGTGACCAGGTCACTGCGGTCGCCGTTGTCATGGCAGCCAGAGACTTATCCTTCCTCCTTGGGACGCCACAAGATATGAAGTAGGGTGCCCCTCTGGGGGGTGGGGGAGGGGCCATAGGAGTGCACGCACACTCACACACACACAGACACACACACACTTGTATACACTGCTACAACCAGACACACACACTGAGCACTAGACACACACGTACACAAACAGAAACACACACTTGCACAGTGACAAACACTATCACATGCATTATCCTATGAGATACATATAAACACACCAACACCCAAACATATAAACACACCAACACCCAAACATATAAACACACCAACACCCAAACATATAAACACACCAACACCCAAACATATAAACACACCAACACCCAAACATATAAACACACTGACACCCAAACATATAAACACACTGACACTCAAACATATAAACACACTGACACACAAACATATAAACACATCAACACTCAAACATATAAACACACCGACACTCAAACATATAAACACACTGACACTCAAACATATAAACACACTGACACACAAACATATAAACACATCAACACTCAAACATATAAACACACCGACACTCAAACATATAAACACACCGACACTCAAACATATAAACACACTGACACTCAAACATATAAACACACTGACACACAAACATATAAACACATCAACACCCAAACATATAAACACATCAACACTCAAACATATAAACACACCAACACCCAAACATATAAACACACTGACACCCAAACATATAAACACACTGACACTCAAACATATAAACACACTGACACCCAAACATATAAACACACTGACACTCAAACATATAAACACATCAACACCCAAACATATAAACACATCAACACTCAAACATATAAACACACCAACACCCAAACATATAAACACACTGACACACAAACATATAAACACACTGACACTCAAACATATAAACACACTGACACTCAAACACATGAACACACACATTCTGCCACACACAAACACACACAAATACACACACACACACACACCTTGACCTTTAAAGGGGACATATCATACCACCAGGTGTGAGTGTGATTAGCCATTACAAGCAGGTTTGAAAATGTGCAGCATTGTGACATCACAGGTGGGCGTGTCCATCTAGATGTGTGCTGGATAGATCAGTCTACCAGCCTACCCAGTAGACTAGCAAACACTGCTCATCTATCCGTCACACATCTAGGTGGACACGCCCACCTGTGATGTCACAATGCTGCACATTTTGAAAACGGCTTGTAATGGCTAATCACACTCACACCTGGTGGTATGATATGTCCCCTTTAACATTCTCACGACAAATGCACGTAAAAGACATGGGGAGCAGTTGGCAGTGTGTGTGCGGGATAATTAATAATGATAAACACATATGAGACAACATTGAGTGATTAAGTGTGACATACACACATTTAAGCAAATTGCACGACTTTAAGGGTCCCATGGCATGCTTCTTTATGGATGCTTATATATAGGTGTTAGTGGGCCCTTAATACAGTATTTGAAGATGTTCAAGAAATTCAGCCTTGGTGCAGAATTACAGCTATTATCAGTTATTTAGAGGCGGGTCAACGTGGAGGGTGGGTGTAGCCCTGAGCAGCTTGCGGCCACGGTAACATGCGCTAGTGTTTACAGTGGATGCATCGCAATTGCTCGGATTCATAAAGTCATCCGGAGGCGCACACAGCTTTTGGCCGTGTTCTGTAAATATTCTAGAACACTCCGGGTGCTCCGGCGGGAGTCCTGGAGCTCTATATCGAAATAATATCATATTATACAAAGCTATCTATATCATATAATGTATATTATCACGGCAAAAAGCTGTGTGCCCCTCCAGACGATATTATGAATCTCAAACGACTGCGTCGGGTTCTCCGACGTCTCTGGTTCTTCCAGTTCCACATCAATCTGAAGTAGAGTGAACCGCAACATGGAGGAGAAAGGGATTGTTGACCGTGATTGTTGAACGCGATTGTCTCCAGCCGGAGCCCGGTGCCGAGGCACCACCCCCTCGGAAGTGGGCAGCTTGCGCCGGTGGTTCCTCGCGGCAGCGGGCAGCAGAGCTCCGGTGGGAGAAAATCGTGGGCAACAATCCCTTTCTCCTCTATGTTGCGGTTCATCTACTTCAGGGAGTCAAAGCCAAAGTTCCTTCTCAACCATAGATGAGATTACCCCCACTACGAGTCTCGTTGTGGAAATACCAAAGACGTTTGAGAACCTGACGTGTTATGCGCCATAACACCAACAGCAGAACGGTTATCCAAATAACAAAGAAGTGTAGGCTACAACACTTGCGTTACATTTTGTGTATTCACACACACTTTGCACTCGCACGGTCATAGGTCATTGGGCAAAGCAGAGAAGGAGAGGTTACATGTCCCCATATGACGACATACGGGGAAAAATGTGCACGTCTGAGCGTTGTTTTTTCAAAGGCAGAGCAGGATAGCTAGTGCTCGTTTTAACCCTTACGCCATTTCTAGCTACTGGGGGACCATAGGCAGGCTAGGGGAACTCATATTAATGTTAGAAAACCTCATGAAGTGAAATTTCATGCCATGGGACCTTTAAAGCACAATGATGATATACCGATAGGGCTCGCACGCCTTTTTTAAAGGATGCCGCTGTGCGCAATCCGTTCTCCTTGTTCCTAATAAGGACACCGTAAGCCCTGCCTCCAAGAGGCGGGGAGCGGGGGCGCGCGGGGGCAGCTCTCACCAACTTGAGGAGTGGGGCCCGTTTCTATTTGGAAAGCTGCGAGAGGGGAGACGGCAACGAGGCGCGAGCAACCCGAGCCTGCACAAACCGTAACGGAGAAACGCCGAGCGGCCAGCGTGAGAGAGAGCGTGTGTTTAAGGGAGAGAGTGAGCGAGAGAGAGACGTAGCATCGCACGGGGTCGGATTAGACAAGAGCTGTTCTCTGTTTGACATTTGGAGCCACGCATGCTGAGAATTACGCACGGGAGATGGGCTTGTAACAGCGAACCAATCCTTTTTCTTTTTTTGTGACAACCGACCCGACCTGTTTTAAATTATTCTGCATCTCAACTGGCGGCATCACACTCTCAGAGACACTCAACACTGCCTACTTTGGAACCGTTTTGGAATTAAAAACAATCATTAATATTTTGTGACGGGCCGAATTAATTTGTGTGAGAATGG
>NC_136935.1:35159678-35179678 GCF_949987615.1 Pollachius pollachius | reverse complement strand
GGGGTCGGCGCCGCCGCCTTGGCCCCTGCCAGCGGCGGCCCCGTTGCGGCGCAGCCTTCCTCCCTGGTTGGGACGCCCGTCTCCAACAGTCCCTATTAGTCCTGGGGGTGTGGTCGGGGACCACCGCCATCGGGGCCCCCACCAGTTCCTGCCGTAGGGCGGCGCTGGAGCGCCGTCCGTTCACCCCATCCTCCGCCGCCCTCCGACGCCTGGCCCTCCGACGGCCACGCCGGCGCCCGCAATCCTTGACCCACCGACACTGCTCCGGCTCGAGGTCCGGTTTCCTGGGTTTCTGGACCCGGTCCTTGTCCTGCCCAGACTGGAATGTCACTGTGCCACGGGAGAGGGCTGTCCCAGCCGCGTCCTCCCGGGCACCACAGCGGCGGCAGCAGTACTTGGCCGGACCACACTGGTCCTGGCAATCATCCTCCGTGGATGGCTGCAGGCTGGGTTGGTCGCAAAACTCCCGCTCTGCCCGTTCCGCCACGTCGAGGGCCACATCGAGGGTCGGGGGCATGATGAGGCAGACGTGCTGCCCCAGCTGCGGCGGGGAAAGTCCCTGAAGGAACGCATGAAGGGCTAGTTCCTCCCTAGCCGCAGCAGGGAAGTCGGGAAGTCGGGAAGTCGTAGACCCCCAACCGTTCCCCCTCCTGGCGGCGGCGGCTGGTTAGCAGCTCCCGGCTGTCGTTCACGGCCGCCCGCTGCCCAAAACGCCTCTCCAACGCCCGGATCAAGGCCCGGAGGTCCCGTTGGTCCTCTGGGGCCAGGTCCAGGAGCGCCTGCACCGCCGTCCCCTCCAGCGCCAGGGCTAGGTGGACGACCGCCTCCCCGGCACCCCAGCCGTTGTGCCACTCAACAAGCCGGAACTGAGTAAGGTACGGCTCAAGCTGCGTTGCCCCGGAGAACTTCGGCAGCTTCACTGCCGTCCTTGCCACCAGGGGGCGGTTGACCGCTGCCATTTCTCTGTCCGTGGGCCGCTGCGCTCCCACAACGCAGGGTGCGTCGGCGTCGGTTGGGGCTTCCATGGGCTCGACCGTCAATCCCAATCCTTTATCCGCGTGCGCAGGCCAATCCCACTTCTGACACCAATGTGGCGAGCAGCACGGGAAGGACGAGACGGGAGCCCAGGATGAACAATTATGCAGTTCCGTGCCCCATACACCGCACGACTACGGACTGCCTTTATTAACGAACCGAACGTAACAGAAACACGGGACACCTGACCAACACACACAACACTCTCACTAATGGTCCCGATCACACTACACATCACACAACAATGGAACAACACACAATTAACACACATCATCCCGAGAAATTAGCCCCAACAACAGAACAAATCAACAAAACCCCCTTTGTCAACTGACTACCCCAGCTCCCAGAATCCCCGCGGCTCCGGAACATGGCGCCCACACCCGTGGTCGCCACAATATTAATGATATAAATTAAATGCTGTTAATGCCCTGACACGCTCCCACACAACGTGACAATTCGTTAGCATTAGCATTAGCATCTCGCTTGCCCGAGACAATACTTGCCAGCCCCTCACCATTTTTCCTGGGAGACTCCCGGTTTTCCATGCCACTCTACCTGTTTTTCTGCCAGAGACAGACAACCTTCTCCCGTATTCGGAGAAAGTCCTGATCTGCCGCTTCCATCTCCGTGGCTGGGTTACGTGATCGTCTGTAATGTCTGGATGTGAATTCACTATCCACATCCAAACATTACAGTCACTAGTCAATATTTTATGACTAGTCACTAGTCATAACACATGCGGTGAGATGGGGATTGTTGTCTGCAGGTTGATAGTTAGATGAAGTTACTAATCGGATCATAACACAATGCAATGAGACAGAGAAGGACAAAGAAAACAAGAAGCTAATGTATGTCAATACATTTTGGTATAGAGACAAGACAGTTATATAATATCATCCAACAATGTTCCTTCTGTTTCTTATTTTGCGATAAACATGACTAGAATACATTCAAATTAAATCTATGAAACTATGAGACTATTTTCTGGGGGAGGGCCCAAAGACCTTGCATGGTAGTTTTGTATAATGTCCCTATTTCTGTATTCCAGAAACAAAGACAGAGGTCAGAGACAAACAAAATTTTGATTTTTCTATTTGTCTTGTACATTTGTTGGAATTGACAATAACTCTAACTGTGTTTTTGACTTAAATGCCAAGCCTTTCTCTGCAAAGCCTAGTAGGTGTCTTAAGAGCTGCTTATGAACAAACATTACAAACCATGAAAGGATCCTCATATCAAAGGAGTGACATATAATGTTGTCGTTGCTATATATATCTTCTGCCTGGATCTGATAATGTCTATGCAATTATCCTATTTGTTTTTAGCAATTGCTGTCGGTACTTCACCAGCATAAAATGTGTACATTTTAAATGTATGGCTAGGACCTGACACAATACAATTAGCGGTTATCACCCAAGCAGTACAAAGATTACAAGTTAAGAATAATAATTTCTATACATGAACCCTACAATTTCTATATTTTTCACCTGTTGGTGCCCTTAAACAATGATGTTGGTGTGTGTATATGCATGGTTTTCAGTGGCCCATGAAACTACATTGCATCACTTTTGACTTTGCTTCAGAAACATTCCTTTCTCCGTCCGCGGCATCTGTGTGTGTGGTTTGAGTGTGTGTGTGTGTGTGGTTTGAGTGTGTGTGTGTGTGTGTGTGTGGTTTGGTCTTTACATGTGGGTACAACATGTCATACAGGTAGGCATTGAGTTCTTGTCAGATCGACAATGATTTAGTGTTTCTGTGCAATGGTTATTAGCTTGTCATCAATTCCTGTCTCTCGACTGCTAGCCATTAGACTTCTGTAGTCTTTCTCTCTGCACTTCCCTCTCAAACCCTTCTCAAACACTGCATGGGTTAGTGCATTTGGGATTTGCAAAGTGGGTTTGTGCATGTGTGCGTTGTTTTACATGTGCATGCAACACGTGCCTTTGTGTGTGTGTGTGGTTTGTGTGAGGGCTTTGTGTGACAATCAGCATGCAACTTGTGCCTGAGATGTGTATGTGTATGTGTGTGTCTGACCAGTGGCTTTTGCAGCATTTAAATATAGCTTGCAGAGACATCTGAAGCGAACATGTGTGTGTGTGTGTGTGTGTGTGTGTGTGTGTGTGTGTGTGTGTGTGTGTTAATGTGTGTGTGTGCACGTGCACAAGTGTGTAATTATCAGGACATGGTGGGCCGACTTTGAAATGCATCAGGGTGTGCTCCTGTGTGTGTTTACCTAACTGGGTCAGCCAATGGTCTGTGAAAGTCAAACAGGTGTCCTTCAGGACGCCCACCTAGCACACAAACAAATAGTTAGGGGGCTGGGGGGCCGGGAGAGAGGAGACGGCATTGAAGAGGATGGAGAGTTGAAGCAGCGAGCGAGGGAAAACGAGCGAGGCAGAACAGCACAGTGCTACCATCATAATGCCAGCGTTAGTGCTTCATTAGCATTGTTAGCATGTTTTAGGGGAGATGTTGAGGAGGGTGACGATCCTGTGAGCATCGTCATGATCGTTGATTTTAACATCGCACCTCCAATATGCAGCATACATCCTGGAATACACTTTGGCTGTTTCCTCAGTCGGTGCTTGAGTAATGTTTCCCCGCCACAAGAAGCCTTAAACAACTCTAACCTATTCACCCCCTCCGTCTACAGTCCTGGGTCAGACACAGCAACACTCATTGGAAACACTTTGGCCTGTAGCAGACTGCTGGATTTCTCAGATATTTCTTTCCCTCCCTTCTCAATTACAAAAGCCCAATATAGTGCCGTTAGACAACCAAACAATTTATTCATATCTTCCGCACATATTTCTCTACCTGCACCACAAAGAAAGTAGGTATAGACAGTCTGTGTGGCTCAAAGCATCCATACCGTCCCTTCAGTCTTAAGCTTTAGCTTACCAGACAAAAACAGGGTCAGTTGAGTCCACCCCTACTATCTATCCACTCCCTTCATGGCTGGTATTTCAGCTTTTCCCTGATAATTATAAGGTATGCATTCCGGTTTAGATGGTTATGGCTTAACATGGCTATGTTAATAAATCTCAGGCCAATATTGCTTCACCTTGGCTGAAGAGAACTGTTGAACATTGATTGATTAGGTAAGTTAGCTTAGTGTCATCAAACGCTCTTCATTCTAGGTCAAAATTCTGTGGTAAAAATCAGCTTGACATAAAAAAAGAAAGAAGCCCAGAAGCGGGCGTGTCCTTACTCCTACTCAAGAACTGGGGCCCGTAACCATTAGCCAAGCACAACATTGATGTGGTGGGCTGCGGCGCACAACCAGAGTTTGATCAGCGTGAAACCTCATCACAAACTCAGCATCCCTCCCCTCAGGAAGAGAGACAAGGACAACATGGGACGAGAGGAGGAATTCGGACGACAAAAGGGACTGAATAAACAGAAAGAGAGAGGGAGTAAGGAAACTGAAAGGAGAGTCACGGAGTCAAGACAGGGGGAGGGGAAGGGGTGGAGGAGAGTGGAGCAGCCCTCTGCAGCCGTCTCCACTCAGAGAGAGAGAGTGAATGTGAAATCCCGGAAGGCGCAATCTTTGAAAGTCATTCAATGACACGCGACACAACTGTGCCGACGCAGCGCCTTCTGAACTCGCAATGCGAGAGATAGAGATCAGTTGTTAAGAGGGAGGGGAGAGAGAGAGAGAGAGAGATCGGGAGTAAAAGGGAGAGAGCGTCGGCTCCCCCACAGCTTAACACGCCAGTGTTTTGATAGATACAGTGGTGACAGCGGCAGTCTTCGCCATAGTTACAACAGACCACCAATCACAGCCATTGTTTCCTCCCGAGGAGGAAGTGAAACTGGAGCAAGAGTCTGTTGGATGTGGCGGAATACGAGGAAGAATCAGTGCTCGTCTGTCACTCCATCTGTGGGCCAATCTCTCCGTCTGTCTGATTGACAGCTGAACGGCTCTGAGGGAGGAACTTATGAAAGACACGGTGCTCTGAGGGGAAACAAAGGTCTCCTCATCTCCCTTGTCTCTCTCGTCCCCGTCTCTCGCTCTGCTCACACGGTTCCGCTTTCGCTGTGAAAAAGTGCAAACACCCTCTTGTTTCTGAGAAGCGGTATGAAGAAGTTGTATCATGGGATGGAAAGAGCAAAGAATATGGTTTCCTTCCTTGCTTAGTGCTTGCTTCCTTCCTTCGCTGCTGCTGCTCTCCAATCACAACCTGAAGAAGTAAGAGAAAACTAAAAAAGACTCAATGTCACATGTCCGACACGACAACAGACGGGGCTAGGAGTGTGTCCCCGCAGAGAGGCAGAGAAAAACCCTGTCAGCCTAAACATATGCTCTGACCCAGGCCAAACCTCAGGGGTAGAGCGCACAGGGCATGGGCCGGAGAGGGCTCCGCTGCCCAGTGCTTCTTGTGCTGTCAGGGATGTGTTCTTCAGAAGAAGAATTGATTTCCCAGTGCAAGATGGAGGTTTCGGTGTGGATCTGAAAAACCGGCTACAGTTCCAGCCCCCAAGCAATAGTAAATCAATGTAAAGCTAAATAAATAAATGTTCACCCTGATTTGTTCTCGTTTGCCATCAGACTTTAGATAAGTGTTAGTAATATTTGTGTGTCATGACCTACCACAACCCCAAGTTGTGAACCATGACCTCAGGCTATCCCTCTGGAGGAGCGCAATGTTTATCGGCTGCGGTGTTGAATAAAGTCGTTGCAAAGGTGTTTTTCTTTGTCTTCCTTACTTCCCGCACAGTTTATCTAGTTCTATGTACAATATAATACTCACCAACCCAGGTCTAATGATCTCTGTCGGTCTATATATGCCTGTCTGTATCCCTCTGTTTCTTTAACATTTGGAGCATGACACCAAAAATATTGAGCTTGGCAAAGCTTGTCAAAACATTATAATAATGAACGATGATTAATAATCCTTTCTCTTTGTCTCTGCTCCAGGGCGACCCCATACCCAGCTACCTGGAGGACCTGGTGGGGAACAGCCCCATCTCCTCCCTCGAGGACCTCAGGCATCTGTTTAGGCTAGAGGCCGGAGAACTCACAGGTACACACACACACACACACACACACACACACACACACACACACACACACACATACATGCACACATACGCACACACACACACACACGCACGCACACACACACACACACACACACACACACACACACACACACACACACACTAGCACACACACGCACACGCACGCACGCACGCACACACACACGCACACACACACACACACACACACACTCCCTTAACCTCATGCAGCATGAGTTCTACACGAGGAGTTCTCTAGACGGGTTTTGTCCTAACGACCCTGCGCACCAGGACTTCAAATTTACATTAACGAGCTGCTAAACGTTGCTGTATGGTAATCGGGTACTAACTGTACCCTGGTGCACACACACACACACACACACACAGGTTGTAATTTAAAAAGAGCCACTTCAGCCTGAATATAATTAGCTCTAGAGAGCGATGGAGCGGGACTTCATAGACACACACATGCTATATTTAACTTGTCTCTGTTCTCCGCGTAGCTAGGGGCGCAGAGAAAAAGTGTGGCAGAAAAAGAGCAGTAATTGTTTTATTGAGGAGAAGGGCAGGGAGGTTTCTCTGTGCTTTGAACAATGACTCGGCGCTGCTGGAAACAGGTCGCCGTGGCAGCATTACGATGTGTCACGAAACGCAGAAGTTCACAGCGAACAACTGACGATTGAATGCCATTCACATTGCTTCCATTTCATTCATTGAAAAAATCTCCTCTCTGTCTCCTCACTGTCACTCTGGCTGTGCTACCTTCATCATCTTATAGAGGGGGAGGAAGAAGAGCAGGACGCATCTGACCATCACCCTGGGAGATTCACCAGGAGTCTGAGTAAGGACCACTCATTCGTGCCATGCACCATACGCTTTTGTCAGTCTAACTGTGTCACTGTGTCGGTCAGCCCATTTGTATTCCAGCCTGCTTTAAGTTGGTCTCATTCTCATTCACTAAACCGAACCCTCTTCACTCCAGATGAGGCCCCGAAGGCGGTCATAGCGGAGTGCAAGGTGCGGACGGAGGTACAGGAAGTGACCCGGGCCATGCACGACCTCAGCAACGCCCACTTCATGCTGTGGCCGCCGTGTGTTGAGGTGCAGCGCTGCTCTGGCTGCTGCAACTCCCAGATAATGCAATGTGTCCCAACCATCACGAGCACCAGAGACCTTGAGGTACACACACACACACACACACACACACACACACACACACACACACACACACACGCACACACACAGGAATACACATGCACATGAGTGCACACACTAAATGGGTGTCCTCTGTCCCCTGTGCCGCTCCAGGTGGTAAAGATCCAGTACCTGAACTCCAAGCCTCAGATTGAGAAGGCCATCATCTCCGTGGAGGACCACCTGAGCTGCAGGTGCCAGCTCCAGGCCCCTCCCCGTGCAATCCTGCCCCCAAGCCAGCCCCAGCCCCTGCCCCAGCCCTACCCCCAGCCCCATGCCACGCCCCCCAAGAGCTCCACCTCCAAGGCCGAGCTCCATCGTCACGACGACCAGAAGCACAACCAGCAGCAGTTCCAGACGGTGGAGGAGCGCGAGCCCCCGGCCACCCGCCAGTGGCCCCAGGGGGGCTACACCCAGCTGGCCCGCTGGACCCCCGGCCCGGGGGACCACCACGCACCCCCGCTCTACACCCTGGCAGCAGGGGCCGCCGTCACGCGGCCCGTCACCGAAGGGGCCGGAGGCGGCCTGGTGTGGGCGGGGGCCCGAGCGTTGGGCCCCCAGGGCTCCAAGGACATAGGGCCCCCTCCAGGCAGCGGCTCCGAGGGGGGGGCCCGGGACGCTGCTGGATCGCAGCATCAGCAGCCCCTGCCACCCAGGCACCACAACCACCCCCACCATCCCCAGTACCCCCAGTACAGCCAGAGGCCTGATGCCAGCAAGCAGTACAGGCTCAACTCCTTCCAGGGGGACTCCGCCTCCACGCCACCCAGCAGCGCCGCGTGGCCGGCCAATCACAGGCCAGAATGGAACCCCACCCCCTCACCGGCCAGCACCAATCAGAAGGAGCCGGCCTTACAGACGGCCAGTGGGGAACACGTCAGGGTCGACAATGACCGACAGAAAGAGACTGGTTCGGCCAATCATAGTAAAGGATCTGACAAGGAGGAAAGCGGGTCGACCAATAGCGGGGAGGGTGTCGTGGTTCCAGCCAGTCGGCGACAGGATAAGGACTCTGGAGTGACGGATGGGGGGCATGCTCTCAGCAAGGAGGAGAGGCGACAGAAGCTTCTTGAGATTGTACAAGGAGACCCTCATCACCCTCACCCCGCAGACCACCTTCCTGAGCACAGACCAAAGCCCACCGCGTCTAAAGCAGGTACTACACCACGTGTGTGTCTAAGCATGTATCATATTGTATTGTCTTGGTGGACTTAAATGGGGGTGGAAATAAACACTTTGTAGCCAGAAAGTTATGTTTTCCATTCTTAAAGGGGACATATTATACCACCAGGTGTGAGTGTGATTAGCCCTTACAAGCCGTTTTGGCTTGTAAGGGCTAATCACACTCACACCGGGTGGTATAATATGTCCCCTTTAAGAATTAGAAAATGTTCTGACAATCCCAGTGGACAATAAATGACCCAGACCTCTCTCTCTGTGCCCCTCCCAGTGGTCTCCCTGGAGGGTCCGACCCGCCGGCCCCTGTCCACGGCCGCGCGGACCCCTAGGAGGCCGGCAGCGCCCCGGCGCAGGAGGAAGCACCGCAACCGCATCAGCAAGAAGGCCATGCGGGCCATCATCATGTAGACGGGTGAGGCCTCTCCTCCAAACACCCTTATACCTTCCCCTCCGAACAGGGGGGAAGGTACCCTACGGGTGTGTGTATCACTCTAAGGGTGTGACTTTCACTCTAAGCGTGTGCGTAGTACGTTGTAACTTCCACCTGAACCGTCACGGAAGCGCCACGGCGGCAAAGCGGCTGTGTTCCGTACTGCAATCCCCAGTAGAAGCTTTCCGGACACGTTCCGGCTGATGACTCAGGATGATATATTATAATATATGAATTGTAAAAATGATTGGAATGATTCATACAATATTATTCACGAGTTATAATCAACATCTTTATCTTTATGCATCTTTATGGACCTTCCTGTGTCTTGAATAAAGTTATAATAATAATAATAATAATAATAATAATAATAATAATAATAATAATATATATACATCAATATTATAACCCATTAAATACGGTATGATTTCTAGATGTCATGGCAATGTCGCGTTCCGCTCGCGACACTGGAATGGCGATTAGAGAATAGACGAGGCATCGACGCAGACTTTCATTTCTTCTTTGCCACTGATTAGCTGTTGACACCATAGATAGACTGTATGCTATTAAAATACCCTGTTAGTGAATTGCATAGTGGTCGATGTGAGCACATGAATATTCAAGAGCAAATGCAAACGGATTGGCTGGAAAAGGGTTCTGAGACACGGCTGCAAACCGGCAACCTTCAAAAAAAGAAGAGGCAAGTATTGTAAACGAAGTGCCGGTTGGGGATGGTTCCGTGCCTTGCCGCGACCGTATCCAGTCGAATAGCCTGCATTGACTATAATGGTTTCTATTGTCTTCGGCGACCGTTTTACTGCCGTGCCGCTTCCGTGGATGTGAAGGATGTGCATAGAACTCTAAGGGTGTGAGTAGTACTCTAAGGGTGTGTGTAGTACTCTAAGGTTGTGCGTATCACTCTAAGGGTGTGAGTAGTACTGTAAGGGTGTAAGTAGTACTCTAAGGGTGTGCGTATCACTATAAGGGTGTGCGTATCACTCTAAGGGTGTGAGTAGTACTCTAAGGGTGTGCGTATCACTCTAAGGGTGTGCGTAGTACTCAAAGGGTGTGAGTAGTACTCTAAGGGTGTGCGTATCACTCTAAGGGTGTGAGTAGTACTCTAAGGGTGTGAGTAGTACTCTAAGGGTGTGAGTAGTACTCTAAGGTTGTGTGTATCAATCTAAGGGTGTGAGTAGTACTCTAAGGGTGTGCGTATCACTCTAAGGGTGTGCGTATCACTCTAAGGGTGTGCATAGTACTCAAAGGGTGTGCGTATCACTCTAAGGGTGTGCGTATCACTCTAAGGTTGTGCGTATCACTCTAAGGGTGTGAGTAGTACTCTAAGGGTGTGCGTATCACTCTAAGGGTGTGCGTAGTACTGGGTGTATGTAATTCCCTGGCAATGCGCCCGGACATAAAAAGCCTCTGACAATGTGCTCATTAAAAGAGTTGGCTGAACAGAATGGAGGGAGTAAACTGTGTGGGTAGATTTACAAAATGTTTGACACTTCTGTTTGACAATGTTTGACACGACCCTGTTTCCTTCCACAGAAGCCAAAGTGAAGCGACTGTGAGGATGAGCCAATAACAACTGGAACACTGGACTTTTGGGGGATCCTTCTGCAGAAGGCTCTACAACTCTAGAAGATGACACCATTTTGGTTCAAACTGAACCTGCAACTGGAACTTTAACTTCTACTGAACTTTTAATGTGCAATCATACTGGCTCTTTGTGAACAGAGCATAATTGTTAGATTATGAATAATAATAATGATAATAATAACACACTTGAGACTGGCCTATACATTATATGAATCATGAATCTAGTGAATAGGTGCCCTGATAACCCCCCCTTGTCCCTTACCTGGAATCCTGAATGCCTATTGGACGGCCGGGTGGCTGAATGTCCTCCCGCGTCGACGCACAGCCATTGATTGGCTGTGTCTGACTACTGATTGGGCGTCGAAGGAACAAAGAGCTTCCTGGCTTTGTTGCTGGGAGTTGTCTTCAAACAGAGCTGCTGTAGCAGCCCTACTGCTGAACCAGACACTGTTGTGTGGGAAAAGAAGCAAGAGAAAAAGAAAAAACAACAATTATGCAAGAACAATTAGACACTGGGCGGCCTGCTGAAAGAGTAACACACCGCCCCAACGCCAAAACAGTTGACTGCTAAACTCTTCCTTGTTCTAGATCCAACCATAACACTGGAGTAGCCATACACTGATCCTGTGCTGTTGACCTATTTAACCCAAACCCAGTGTGTAATCTCCAGAAGTACTGCCCCTGTGGAACGCTTGTGCAGCCATTAATACCCGCCTGGTCCCGGTGACCGGGCTGCCATAGTAATGCCCCTCCCCCCCACGTAGGGAAGAGCGCTTCGCAAAGTAAAACGACAAAAGAGTCTTTATTTCTTAACTTATTTTAAAACAATGGAGGATGCTGCATCTTCCTCGTTCTTAAGTGTAATTATTGGTGCCGCAGTTTGTTTGTTTTTATGATTATTGATCACTGGTTGTACGCTGTTACTGTCATGAATGTTATTTTTAATATAAAGACCAAACGGTAAAGTACATGCTGTCGGTTTCTGCCCCTCCCTCCCCGAGTGTGATCTGTGTGGGTTGATTAACTAGCGTTTCTTTAGATATGCGTCACAAAATTTCTGTATGTGTGGTATGTGTGTGTCAAGCTGGGAAACGTGTGCGTGCCTGTGCATGCTTTGTAGGAATGTGTGTGTGCGTTTGCGTCCTTAACTATGTGTGTTTGTGTGTGTGTATGTTTGTGTGTGTGCTTTTACATCCATCCATGGGTATGTGTGTGTAAATGTTTCTGTGTATGTGTTAGTATCTCTGTGTGTCTCTTTGTTTGGGAATATGGGTGTCCAGATTATTCCGTCTGTGTTTGTGTGAGTGCTTGTGTTCGTGTGTGTGTGTGTGTGTGTGTGTGTATGTGTGTGTGTGTGTGTGTGTGTGTGTGTGTGTGCACCCTGTTGTGCCAGCATCACCCATAACTCCCCGTAACCATGTGTCTGCATCCACGGCGACATCAGGGGTCAAGCATGTCTGATCGCCATAGCAACCTGGATAGGACACATCAACAGAGGAGTATCACATGGTGAAGGAGAGAGAGGGGCGTCCAAGACCAGTAACCATTACATGGCTTACAACACTCGTACCGATAGAGAGACACATGCATGCACACTTTTATGTGTATATAAATATATATACACACATACACATATATACACAGAATCATATATATTACGTACATATATACACATGTAATATACACATACACACATATAATATACAGTATACTGTACTTACACATATATATATATATATATATATATATATATATATACACACAAACATACACACACACATATATATTTATATATGATGTATTCATTTTTTCAAACAAGATGGATATATATGTATACATAACAAGACCTGAATTTCAGTGCGGGATTGCGGATATTGCCAATCATTTTAACGATTCCTATGAAGTATAATGAGGGTAATTTACTTCAAACATTGAGATCGATGTCAACGTATATCCCTCCAACACGCCTGCCGAAAAACTTGCACCGTTGCAGAATGCCATCAGACTGACCCCGGCCCGCCCTCTCCCTCCTCTATAAGGCTCCGCCAGCCCCCTGCTGAGGCAGCTTATCTCACTAGCACAGCTATGCATTTAATTCTTGTAGAAAATATAGGCTACTATAAGCGTATATATAGCATATATATATAATAAAATAAACTGAAGAATATTAACATAATATATCTATGAAATCATAAGGTGGCCACCATATGTTGAGACAGAGTGCACAGTTCTGTCGTATTATGCAAAGATTTCATGTCCCATCATGACATAATCAGCGATAAAGTGAATGTAGGAACAATTGACTGATCTACAATTTGAACATTTTCACCAGCACGAGAGTGTGCATAAGTCCTGCCGTCTTGAATTGTGTACGCTAATGTCGTCAAAGCCCCCACAGGGCAATAAAGCCGTCTGATCTAAAGCGTTTTGGTGTTTCAGTTTAGTACTCAGCGTGAATCAAAGCACAGCTAGTTTTAGAGACTTTTTAACAGTTGCGGAGCGTTCACCAATCATTGTTTTTAACTGTAGGCATAGTTCCCTCATTAAATCAAAAATAATATAATAACAATAATTAGTATTACTTTCACCCATGTTAAATAGCCTATAAAAGCCAAATTCATGATGAAGTAAGAATGTACTGTAGGCTAGATCTTTTGAACTATATGTAATTTGTTAGACATGTCATCCGTCAGATATAAGGGCCTGTAATGTGAGGAGATCTGTTACTAGTTGAGATATTTAGGCAATGTCCACTCTCTGACTTTCAATACTTTCTCTTCATCACGGCTGGGCTCCAGTGCGTCTTCAGGCAGCACTTATGTGTCCCTTTCCGGGCCGAAGTGGCCTCGCATTCGGCGCCCAGTATAGCGGTTTCTCCTGCCAAAAGACAAACGTGTGGCTTCGCTGGGCTCCTCCGACACACAAGTACATGATGTACACAAACGTTAAATTTGCAAGTTGTAACCGGGGTACAGGCCAAACGGCAGTTAGCTTCTGACATGTTGGAGCTCTCCCTTGAGTGTTTGGGGTGATGGGTTGTGTGCATTGATTACTTCAATACCCGAGAGGTATGAGGCCTCTCCCAGCCCCAGAACCTAATCATTCTACATCAAGCCAGGGGAGGCCGCACAACCCGCCGTCAGCCACACACACTCCAAAGTCACTATTGAATTCAGTATTCATTTCACGGTCCAAGTGTTGGAGAAGAAATGGAAAAGAAGAAGTAGAAAAAAAGTTTAGAAGGCCCTATATTAAAATGCCACGCATACCGGTATGCGTAGTTTATCTTTATACAGCTGTTCATCTGATCATTCACAACGGATAATGATCCACAGAAATCCGATGTCTGGTTGTTCAGAAACTTGCACACACGGCACTATGCAGTTAATTGTATGCTTTTTTGCAGTGTTGTGCCTGAACGCGTTCACTGAACGAAAGTTCATGAACTCGTTCATATTTTGGGCGAACGTGAACTGAACGTACTGTATTACTGCCTGATGAACGTTACTGTGAACTCGTTCATTCTGGTGTCAGTGAATGGCACGCTCACTCGGTTTAACTTCGTTCAATGGGGGGGTTATTTCTCTATCAACACGGCGGATGCGCGCGCAGATCGCCGTGTTGTTTGACCGGTTGCCATGGTAATCTCCGTGCGGTTCATTTGCAGTTGAGGTGTTGCCAGCTTACTGTTACATTAAACTGTAATCAGAAAAGGTGGTTATATGCTATAGACCCTATAGTATCTGTCATATAAAGGCTGGGACGAATTTCATATTATAAATATGTACACTTTATTTTGAAAGTATAGACCAGCGCGATTCCAATTGAAACAAATGGCACGGTGATTATTCTTCGAAACGAGAGCTGTTCAATTGTGGAAAATGAATTAAACTGTAATCAGACAACGCGGTTATATGCTATAGACCCTAGTGTATCTGTGATATAAAGGCTGAGACGAATTTCGAATTATAAATATGTACAATCCATAACGTTAGCTCTCTCTGGCTCATAGCTCAGCGGACTAGAATATCTCATAGAATCATTGCTTGTTGGCCGGAAACGGAAAGGGGGTTGTTCACGTTTGGTTGTAGTCTTTTCGCTCGGTTCTCCGTCTCATCAGTAGGGCTAGAACCGAGCGAAAAGACTACAACCAAACGTGAACACTCCCCCCTTTCCGTTTCCGGCCAACGAGTAATGAGTCTTCCAACAGAAATCAATGGGATTTACAAAATGGGCTAAATGTGCAATAAAACACGATAGAAACCGTATTTCGCTACGATACTTGATTCAACCACTCTATATCATCCTAGACAAACCACAAAGGGGGCTCAATGTTCAAAATACCAGAAAAAACGAAAAGCTCACAGCAACATATTGAAAAAAAGAACTATGAACTAGTTCATTTTTTGGAACTGTGAACTTAGTTCAAAATTTTGAATTATGAACGTTTAACTGAACTAGTTCATTTTAAGATTTGTGAACTGAACTTTGAACTAGTTCACGAAGAAAGTGAACTTTCCCAACACTGCTTTTTTGTATGCCTAACCCTTCTCGGCCTGCCTCCCTAACGGTAAAAAGGTCAACATACTTCTGAATAACCAGAATTTATTTTGGCTGGCCAAGACGGCAAACTTGTTTTATACCCAACAGAGTTTCAGTTTTGTCACTGAACCTTCCTTTGGTTAAGATCAGTAGGGTCTCCATGGAGACCAGATAAATATGGGGATGACTAATGCCTGGTGAACAATCACCGTACTTTTCCAGTAGATCAAGATCTTAGAAGCCTGGCAAGGGGAAAAGTTTTTTAAACGTAGTCCTATCTGAGTCAATCTAAGACTACTCTATAAGAGGACCAAAACTTTATTAATACTGCACATACACACATCGCACGCATCGTTAGCCAAATCCTCCAAACCCTTTAACATATGCATTCTCTGAAAAACATTCAGTTGCAAACATTGCGCTGCATCCAGAAAAATGCATTGTTGGTGCATTGTAATACCTCACCATGCATTTCTGACTAATCACACGCAATGAGCAAGAAGAGCCAGATCCAGGTTTGGCGACGCCCGTGTTTGTTTGTTTGTTTTCTCCACCTTTCCCCACAGACGGCTAAACACTGAGGTAACTTTGGATGGACGTGTTGGCCGATTCAAAATGTATAAGGAATGAATAAGCTTATGGCAGACACACTAATAAAGACAAAGGACAGAGAGAACTGGTCTATAAATCAAGGTTAGGAATAATAAAACCATCACAAAGAAAGAAATAGAGCGTGAAATAGAACGTTCAATAAACGCATTGGAAGGTTTCATAGGAGTTCATCCTGAGGTCAAACTCGATTAAACTGACTCAGCAAAAACTGGGTCCGGATTCATTCAAACACTAAATATATACACATCTCTTTTTCACACACACACAGTCACACCCACAAACACACTCACTCCTTTCATATACTACCACTCCCACCACTTTTATAAAATCCTCTCTCAACTTTGCTATCTTCTCCCCCCCCCACCCCCCAACACACACACACACACACACACTCCTCTCCTGTCTCCTTTCCTGTCCCCTCACTTGTCGTCTCCCCTCTGCATCCTTTCTTTCCCCTCCTCCTCCTCCCCAACCTGACGGTACCACCGGACCCCTGGGTCTTGTTCTCCGAGCCAGTGAGCATCTATGTGTCAGGTTGTTTGGTGGGTTTAGCCAACAGGGATGAGCCAAAGTTCAGCCAGGTCACCACCGGGCTGCAAGGCAGCGGGCGCCCTCAGATTCAACCCGCAGTCTGTGTGTGTTTGTGTGTGTGTGTGTGTGTGTGTGTGTGTGTGTGTGTGTGTGTGTGTGTGTGTGTGTGTGTGTGTGTGTGTATGTCTTCATTGCACGTTTGGGTGTTTGTTATCCGTGTGTTCTTGCGTAGCAACCTGCGTCCATGGACGCTTGCCCCCCCCTTGCATGTGGCCTTAGCGTGTGTGTGTGAGGATGTGTGTGTGTCTGTGTGTGTGTGTGTGTGAAACAAACGGACAGAATGTGTTTTCCTGGCATGGTGTGCTGGTGTGAGTGGGGTTAATAAGCTGCTCGCTGGCAGCCAATCAGGGCCACCGCCACAGACCAGGGTCACACCCTGGTACGATGTACAAACAGTATGCTTTGCCCGCTCACAACTGGACAGACACCTGACGGGGCCTACAAACACACACAGGCCAACCATTGCCATGATACCAATATTTATGATGAGAAACATACTATAGACTATAGGATTAACTATGATCAAACTGAGGTCGATTGGGTTTAACAAACACACACACCAAGGCAAACATACACACATACACACATGCACGCACACACACGCACACATACACACACAAACACAAACACACATACACACAGTCTCAACATTGTCAGGATGCACATATGTTTATTGAGAAACATGGGAAGCACTTTAGAATACAGGATGTATGCAGTTGACATAATTGATATTTTTTAAGACCTTTTCAATATATCACAAGACTCGAGCTGTAACCACTTGCATCAGCAACACAACTTTGACTTACATTCACTGCATTGATTTTGAGATTGCAAAAGCTAGCAGTCTTAGTTTGCGACTTCTGTGGACCACCACATCAATACGACAGAATCCAGATAGGTGGAACCAATCGAGTGGCTAACCCAAAGACAAGGTTAATCTGGTTCCACGCTCACACACACACACACACACACACACACACACACACACACACACACACACACACACACACACACACACACACACACACACACACACACACACACACACACACACACACAAAATCAATTGAAAGCCATTGGGGACAAACTGTCAATGAAAATTCACCTTAACAAGGCAAAATGGACCGCGGAAAACATAAACTTGATTAAAATACCCATGTTACCAAGGAAGAAATGGCTATGTTTAGACTGCAAAACAAACGTCAGCAGAACAATTAAGTATGTAATCACATACATCTACACATGTTTAAAAGAGTGTAAAGCGGTTATATTCCTGAAATGGTGGTGTTTCCATTGCGTAACAACCACGTCAGTACCATAACATGCCCAGATGAGACTGAAATGGTGGTGTTTCTATTGCGTACCAACCACGTCAGTACCATAACATGCCCAGATGAGACATACTTAACCTCCCTTGGTTATAATTGCCTTGTAATGGTTCCCTCCACCCCATGTGGGTTTAGTTCAATTGGTTCTACTGCATGCCAGAATGGCTTCAGGATAAAAACAACCAGGAAAAGGATCAAAGCTATTTCTCTGAATGAGCATGGCATTAAGTGGCTTGTTTTTAATTGATAATAGGCTCCTATGGTGTTTTTATTTAATAGGATTTATTTATTTATTATTATTATTATCTTTTGTTGTCTTCATTTTCACCCGCGGGCCACACGCTTGGATTTGTATTGCATTTACAAAGTTCTACAGCAGAAACTTTGGCCTTACATTATTGTTTTTCCTCAGTAGATTACAGAATATTAACCACTTTCCATTAAAGCTATAACAGAGGTTCTACAGGCAGAGAATTCCTCTTTTGGATGCCTAACTACACATCATAATTGGACTTTGATGTAAATCAGCTTTGTTTAAACAAGGCAGGTGATAGACCAGGTTGGTCTACTAACTAAGTGCTTTTGAAATGTAGTAAGTATTTATAAATCATCAATCATTTATTCCTAAATGCGGCGGGCAGCACGGATACGACCACGGTTAATTTATTACAGGTTTAAATCCGCATTCCAGTTGTCATTGGACCAGACAGCGCTGATACCTGTCGAGTTCCGGTTATTCCCAGGTCCATTCATTGTCCTCAGCCACTGGGCTGACAACTTGCATTTCCAAAATTAATTTTGTTGGTTTATATGACGGTGTAAGTGGACCTAGGGTCGGGTTGTCCAACTGACAGCAGTTATGCAGTGGGTCAGTGAGCTAACAGAATGGTTGACCGTTTCCCATGACCTCAAAGGAAGGAGGGTTCTAACCTACCTAGGCCACATACATATCTATATATATAAATGTATATGTATAGTCATATATAGAGTCTTATAAGCAATATGCAGCTACGTATTTTTTTATAAATAACTTCTCACTTTTAGCAAACCTTCTCTTTTGACAAAAAATAGATACAAATTCAATTCCTTGTAATATGGCAATTAACACATTTTGAAAAATTTGAAGGGCATACATTTTATTTTAAGTTTTAATACCCTCTGGCCAGCCTTGAATAACAGCAACTTTTAAGCATTGATAATGTAGTAGTAAATAGTCCATTCACACTGATATCGGCAGGTATAAAGCATTGTTACTATATTAATGCTCTTTAGTAAACAATCCATAACATACGAATCAGATGATGGTAAAATGGTTAATACGATTATTTATAAACTGAAAATTTATGATTTACAAAATATTTAAAACAGGTTGATAATGCTTTACAAACAATCACTTAAGATGAGCTCCAACAAATTATCTTAAGCTTATAAAGGATCAAATGAACCCTAATCTAATGATCTTATTAATAATTAGATGAATGAATATCTTACTAATTAGTATTCAAATATGTGCAATGTTTTATCAATTACAAATTCGATTTTACTACTGCTTTATTAAGGAAAAAAAAGATGAAAAGATGGAGATATTCCGAAGGGCTACCGAAACACGTGTACAGGTCCCACTATCAGTACATTGAAGTCTACTGGGTTCAACACAACCCAGGAACACTGACGCACACACACACACACACACACACACACACACACACACACACACACACACACACACACACACAGTGTATAGTTGCAAGAAACAATGGTCAAAGAGAATAAGTTTTTCCTGCAGCAACTTCTGTAATTGGCATAAAGTGCATAAAAGATCAATGCACCTTGGCTAATTGCCCGGAACTGTGAAGACAAATTGATGATGTCACACACAAGCAAATACATATGCATACACGCACACATGTGCCACACACACAAACAGCTCTGCCTTAGTAAACACATTCTAACGGAAAAACTCTCTTAACTTAGACACACCTGAGTCCCTTCAGTCATAATACTCTATAGAATACATGAGCTTTCCTACACTGGATAATACCGTGCATATTCCCAAAAAAGCCTCCATACCTCAATCTTGTTCAACCTAGTATCAGCATGCCAGTGAACCGGTGGATGTAAGAATACCAAGGCCAGAATAGTTATATTACTTCAGAAGATGATTGATTTCACAAAGATTTGTATGGTATTTTTTATCTTGAAGAGTTCTTTATTGTTCATACAAGCAGTCAGGTGAAGTGCTAGTATGTTACGAGTTAATTGTTAATTGTTGAATTGTGGCTCACACACACACACACACACACACACACACACACACACACACACACACACACACACACACACACACAGACACACATTAGTCATTGCCTGAAGTCTACAGAGACATCATATCATATCGGTATACCATATACTTCCTGGACATTTTCTGCATCTATCACATGTTGAACCCTTAGTGAATGCGTTGG
>NC_136935.1:35152178-35157178 GCF_949987615.1 Pollachius pollachius | reverse complement strand
CTCTGCCCTACAGTCAGGCCTACGTACTACAGTCAGGCCTACGTACTACAGCCAGGCCTATTTACTACAGTCAGGCCTCTGCCCTACAGTCAGGCCTACGTACTACAGTCAGGCCTACGTACTACAGTCAGGCCTCTGCCCTACAGCCAGGCCTACGTACTACAGTCAGGCCTACATACTACAGTCAGGCCTCTGCCCTACAGTCAGGACTACGTACTAGTCAGGCCTCTGCCCTACAGTCAGGCCTACGTACTACAGTCTGGCCTACGTACTACAGTCAGGCCTACGTACTACAGCCAGGCCTAGGTACTACAGTCAGGCCTCTGCCCTAAAGTCAGGCCTACGTACTACAGTCAGGCCTACGTACTACAGTCAGGCCTACGTAGTACAGCCAGGCCTAGGTACTACAGCCAGGCCTAGGTACTACAGTCAGGCCTACGTACTACAGTCAGGCCTACGTACTACAGCCAGGCCTAGGTACTACAGTCAGGCCTAGGTACTACAGTCAGGCCTCTGCCCTACAGTCAGGCCTACGAGAAACTAGAGTCTCACGAGAGCCGGGTTTACCGTCCTGTGTCGTGTGTCTATTTATATATGCGTGGTTACCGTAACAGGGCAGCGTAGTGCCTGCCCGCCGGGCCGGCTCCTCTCCACTTCCTTCTTCTACTCCCTCTGTGTTTCCCTCCTACTTTCACTCTGCCGCCCCTGCCAGGTCAATGCCCTGATGGATGATGGACGAGTTGTTCTCACCCAGAAGGGGAAAGCGGCAGGTCCGCTGAGGGGAACTCATTGTTTTCTCGACAACGTTAAAAATAACTCTGGGATATTGCGACACAAAAATGTGCCAACATCCCCAAAAAAACAGCATATTTGGCAGTTTCCCCCCTGCCCCAACCCCCCCCCCCCCCCCCCCCCCCCCCCCCCCCCCCCCCCGAAGCGCCCGTTCGGTGCCTGGATGACCGACAGTAAACCAGGCCAGGGCCGACCTATGGGAGACGTCCAGGAGAGTTCAGGTACGTCACTGGTGACTTCAAAGGCTGTGGGGCGCATGTCTGAAGACACAAGCCGCTGAGTGTTACGGAGACAGAGAGACTGAAATATAAGCTGGGGCAGCTGAAGGGATTGAATAATAAAAACAAGCACAATAAAGGAGCTCCGATCCCTTGATGTCTGAAAGACGTTGTTCAGCGTTTGACATGACAAATGGATACTTTGACGCTGACCGACGGGTTTGAGGGAAGAGACAGAGTGACATTACAGTGTCGTCCAACGGGCCGCCGCGGGCCGTCCTCAGAACACGCTATTCACCGGCGGCTGTATAATCTCTCTGTTATTGCTTCAAGGGCGTTTGTAAAGCCAGCCATCTCACATTGGCATTATGTTTGCCTTTCTTGTAGTGCCTTGATCAATTTGCTTGTGATGACTAACTGCTATTGTTGTATATTGTGCAATTTTGGTACAGTTGCTATTGAGTGTGTGTGTGTCTGTGTGTGTGTGTGTGTGTGTGTGTGTGTGTGTGTATGTGTGCGTGTGTGTACACTAATTTGGCACGTTCACAAGACATGTTTTGGAAGTCAACCCTTCAGTTGAAACTTTAACAGTCTAGGTGTGACTGCGCCTTAGAGGCTTTTGCATGCTTAAGCATCCAGATGTACCTGTTAATCACAGTAAATCCCCCCCCCCCCACAAACACACACATGCACACTGACTGAATGCACACCTGCAAACACACACAAAAAGTGACACACACAAACAAACATATACAAACTCACTAACACACACACACACGCACACACATGCAGGCATGAACGCTCGCCCAACCCCACACAGACACACACACATATCCATACTCACAAACAGACACATATGCACACACACACACACACACACACACACACACACAGTAATACACATAAACACACACGCACACACACACAGGCATGCAGGCTCGCCCACCCACACACACATATCCACACTCACACACACACACATACGCAAACTCACGCGCGCACACACACACACACACACACACACACACACACACACACACACACACACACACACACACACACACACACACAGGTACATGCACACGCAAACACATGAGTCAGTACTTAATTAGACCTGTTGACACATCATTTAATGAGACGTGTTAACGCTCATTGACACACATGCAATGACATGCAACCCCATTCATCGTAACACACCGTTTAGTTTTTGTCTTATTGCCCACACACACACACACACACACACACACACACACAGGCTTTCTTTCACTCGGTCCATCTCCATTCATCCATTAATTAATATCTGTGTCATTCTTGCCTCCAGAAACACCGTTGTAAAGGTTTCTGTGAGGAACAAGAATTGAACAGATATCGAAATATTCATCCCCTAAGATGGCAGAATTATCATTCTGCAAATCATCATTATTCAAAATGTGCGTCTCTGGTAGAGCACTTGTTTCTATGGACGAGTCCAAGTATCTTCATTATAGTCTACCACAGGGGTCGGCAATGGCCCGCCAGACATAATATCTGGCCCGCCAGATTATTCTGAAGTTATATGAATTTATTATTTTTATTTATTTTTTTGGAATATCGATTATCGAATATCTATATCTGTTAGCTTAAATGTAAAGGGCCGGATACAGTGAACTTTATTTTTCTTTCACAAAAAAACAAACAAAAACCTGCTACTACTCCCGGAAGCTTAGAGACACACTCGTCACGGTCACTCGTAAGCTGCGAGGGGCTGAGGGGGAGTTATTGGAAACTATGCAATATTAAATGAAACTGACCCCCCTCTATAGGCCTATATACAACAATCTTGGCGACCCAACATTACGTATTTTTGTGTGATACTGCACATAGAGAAAGGCAGGAGCTGTTGACAAAAGTCCACAAAAGACGCCAAGCTCTAAGACTTTGCTGTTGAACGCTGATGAGTCTCTGATGAGGTCACTTCGCCTACAGCTCTTCTAACGGTGAGTAGGCTAGGAACGGAGGTTTGTGTGTGTGCGCAGTCAGTCAGCAACCGCCATGGTGTGTGTATATGTGCGTGTGTGTGTGCGCAGTCAATCAGCACCCGCCGTGGTGTGTGTGCGTGTGCGTGTGTGTTAAGGTCAGTCAGCACCCGCCGTGATGTGTGTGTGTGTGTTGTGTTGTGTGAAGTGTTTTAAGAGTGGTTGGCTGCTTTCTTAGGTGCGCACTACTGCCCTCTCTCAAGCATAAGGCCTTCATACAGTGCCAAGCCGGTTCAGTCAAGGCTTGGCACACCCAGCGATTTCACCGTCTTATCTCAAGGTTCCTGTGTAAAACCGAGGGGGTAAAATCCCCCGTTCGCCATGGCGCGTGCTTTCTTGGTTCACTGATGAAGGGTTATAGAGTCTAGACCTCTATAGAATAATTTGCATATTCCTGAATGTTTTGATTTTTTTATGAATGAAAACACCAGCATGCAAGAATGAGTTCACATGAGTGTAGGCTACAAACGCGTTTAACCATTTACAAGTGCAAAAACGCCAACATATTCTTTATTTTGCTGACCACTTTTGGGTTAGGGACGGGTTAGGGTTTCTTATCCCGACAAAAGCCTCGTAAGGACAGTTCCTCTGAGTCTCTCTCGTAGATCGCACCATCTTTCAACGTCTTTGTTTAATGCAACTGCATCACCTTCTCTCACATGATCAGCAGCTCGCGGATTTCACTTTCTCTTCAGTTAGAACTGCTCATGATGATATCGCTGCGTTGTCTCTGTGGAGACAGTGCAGCAACACCTCTACCCAACGTGATCAGGCATGACATTTATGTGATTAGGGCATACACTTGTTTATATGTACGTCTTTTAAGAGTCATCTAGTGCTTGGTAGGCATATGACTAAGCCAGCTGACGGGCCTGTGTCGCAGTTCCAGATGCACTATCATTAATCAATTCCTTGAACTAGCCTTTGATAATGTTCTGGCCCGCCACCTACTTGCTGGAAAAAAATTGGCCCGAGCCCAAACTTAGTTGCCGACCCCTGTTCTACCAGATTGAAGCTCTCCATCTGAGGAAGAGCAGTCAGCAGTCAGAAGCTGGCTAGACCCCCCCCTCCCCCTAGTAATTTAGTCCCATAACATCCTAATAACTGTCCTTATATCTCAAAGCGGCAAGTGAACTTTGAAGGTGTACCCACTATAGAATGTTAATGCTTCAAATCCTCGTCAATTACCTCCTTTTTTATCAAGGCAAGGCAAGGCAACTTTATTAAATAGTACTTTTTTTTTTTTTTTAGTAGTTTTTCTTTTCATTCACAAGGCAGACTCAAGGTAACCTGACTCTCGCCAGATGAATTTCGTTCCACCTAGCTCCACTCATCCATCTGGGATCAATCCATTGGAGAGGTGTTTAAGAAGGCTGGGCCATATCAAAAAGTCCTTGCATACAATTGGATAAACCACTTGTCCGTTATCTTTATTGACATGCTACTTCAACCACTCACATCGGAACCAACCCGTGACGCTGATGAGAGTGTTCTCTGATGTTTTTTTTAAAGAAAGAATATTCGCTAGATTGGACAACACGGATGATATAGCAGCATCAATGTTGACGCTTGCTTCCTCGATGCACGCCGCCATTGTTGTCTAAATCAAAACAGTCGCTTCTCCGCTACGTCACATCTATAAAAATCCCGCCCGGCAGTCCTGATTGGCTCGACCATTAAATCTTGGGCCCAAATCCCTCCCAACGGGAGCGATCCCAGATAGATGAGCTAGGTGGAACAAATTCATCTGGCGAGAGTCAGGTTAGACTGAAGGTGCTTCACATAGAAACATTGTCATAAAAATCGATACAAGTCAAAGAAAACAAAGGAGATAAAAAAGAGTAATAAAATAAAAAAGTTGTTGAAGGAAAATTAAACAACTGAATTGGATGACAGGTGTTATACCGGAATAGAATGATTAATGCTTCCACCTGCACACACACAGGCACACACTTTGCATGTTGCCAATGTTAGG
>NC_136935.1:35136853-35149353 GCF_949987615.1 Pollachius pollachius | reverse complement strand
GGTTGGACGCTGGTCATAACGGTTGGACTTTGAAGTGCTAAGTGATGAAATAGCGGCACCCTAACCGAACAATGAGGTGCACTGTTAACACTTCACTCTGTCTAGAGGGTTCCAAGAGTCTACTTTGCTACCTTATAACCATTGTCGTCTTTGTAAGTGTGGGTGTGGGTGGGTGTTTCACTTAAAGTTTTCAATGTATTACAATGGTCTATTGATTCTATGTTGTGTTGGACATGAGAAAGACACACCCAGGCCTATGTCTGGTGGTTGTCCTGCTACTGAGTTTGTGTGTGTGTGTGTGTGTGTGTGAGAGTGTGAGTGTGAGTGTGTGCGTGTGTGTGTGTGCTAGTGTGTGCTAGTGTGTGTGTGTGTGTGTGTGTGTGTGTGTATGTGTGTGTATGTGTGTGTGTGTGTGTGTGTGTGTGTGTGTGTTTGTGTGTGCATGAGTACATGTGAGGGTATGTGTGTGTGTGTTTCCCCTTCATAAATATCTGTCTCTTACATTGTCTCCTCCTCTGTCCTTGTTTTGTCTCTAGACTGACAGACTTTTGACAGCTGATGTATTCTAGTTCCCCTCTTTGTCTAGTTTTACACCCCTACATACACACACCGCTACAAAGACACGAACACAACTCTACAAGCACACACACAAACGCACACACACACACACGCACACACACATAGTGTGTGTAAGTTTGAGTTTTGAGCGAGTGAGTGTACCTCAGTGTGACTGTGTGCTGGAGGTGAGAGAGAGGTATGTCCAAGTATGACAAGAAAAGCAATTTTCTCTAAGCAGATCTCAGCAGATTTGCCGCCAGCTCTCAGCCTGCAAGTCATTAAACTTCCTCAACCCACCATTTCGTATGCGGCCGAAAGACTATAATCGCAACTTAAATTCAGAAAAATCTGGGTTGAATGATGAGACGATAAAGGTAATTTATCCCCGTCTATCTCCATTGAAGCCATCTGTTAACCCTGCTGTTATCCATCTGTCTGTCTGTCTGTCTGTCTGTCTGTCTGTCTGTCTGTCTGTCTGTCTATCTATCTATCTATCTATCTATCTATCTACTGTACATATCCATCTTCTCTATCCATCTTTCTATTTGTACACTGAATACCCTTCATCGACTGTGCCTCACCAGCCTTGCCCTCTGTGTGAGTCTTTACCTTTTGACTGGGGTCGGCTGGACTGTGGTCCAGCGCTGTGGGTTCGGCTGGAGGGCTCTCAGAGCAGACCAAGTGGCGCTGGGTGGGGTGGGGGGGACGGCGGGGTGGTGGTTGGAGAGCAGGATCCGACCACAGAGCGGCCAGTCAGTATGTGTCTCAGAAAGCACCACAGTGTCCCGTCCAAGTCCACTGTCTCCCCGACCACAGAGTCCTGTCTGATTGATTCACACGTACATGCATGTGGGCACACACACACAAACGCACAGATACACACACACACACACACGCACCCGCACGCTTACAGGCAAAAACAGACAGACACACACACACACACACACACACACACACACACACACACACACCCTCACACAGAGTTCCCAGACCAAGTTTAAGAGGGGGACAGTGTTTCTTAGCGCGTCTTTCCCCTCGTTCATTATTGAACTTTTGTGCTGTCCATCTGGGTGTCATCAGGCCAAACGGTCAAACATTTTTTTTCTTTTCATTCTGAACGGGTGCACTGCTCAAATAGAGCCCCCCATTGCCCTTTGATGACTGATCTTTTTCTACAGAGACAACTATGTTAATGTCCCCCCCCCCCCTCCCAAACCTAAGGTAGCTCTATTTAGCTGCACACCATGAGATAACTTTTACCCCTTTTCCAGTGTTTTATCCTATCAGACATTAAGGAGGCCCTGCCATTCATTTTGTGAAACAATTTAACATAAACAAGTGTTGATCAACAAAAGATAAACTTTCCCAAAGTCACCGCGATGGATCATGGTTGATAGTGTGTATTTACTAAAGAAACGTAAACTAAAATACAGATTTTTATAAGTCAATCAACTAAACACGACACTTGTCTCTATAGGCCTTCTAGTAGGAACCAATATCGTGTGTTTGGATTAGCCTTCGCTGCTAACAAACGGCTCATCCATAATTAACAGCAGACCCAATACAATATAATTTGATAACTAGGGCTTTCAAATGATACTTCACTGGCGTAAATGTGGGCAATTGTGACGGAATGAAAATGTACATAGTTTCATGAACGGATAAGGACTACTGTGGAATTTTAAAACAAGCTCATCCTAACTAGATTTTCGGAAATAACTTACTTTACACGAACATGATGAAAGATTACGGCGCAGCTGGCTGATTATTAGCAGGTCAACGGCGACCCCGGGTGGCCAGCAGCGGGACAGACAGGGCTCATCATTAATCCTCATTTTTTTGTCTAAGATTTGACAGAGCAAAAATATAAAACCAGTTCTTCTAATAGAAAGTCCCAAATCGAACAGTATTCATTTAGATAAAATATTATATTCAATCACAAAACAAAGATAAAGATTTCATTAGCCTCTCTATATATAAAGCCTTCTATGGCAAACTGTCAACAGCGTGAGTGATGTGGGGAAGGTTTGAATGCAGATTAAGAATTCATTGATTTCTTCAAAGACTATTTGTGTGTGTGTGTATGTGTGTGTGTGTGTGTGTGTGTGTGTGTGTGTGTGTGTGTGTGTGAGTGAGTGTGTTAGTGTGTTTGTGTACGTGTGTGTGTGTGTGTGTGTGTGTGTGGTCTGTAAAAATGAGGACGAGTAGGGTCTGTCTGACACACTGTGATGAAGATGGATGGTTTCATCAAATGACAAGCTGCACCGCAGACCAGCAGTAAATAAGCACATCTATCTCTCCCTTGAAGACGCCCACTCATCTGTATTCATTGTGTGTGTGTGTGTGTGTGTGTGTGTGTGTGTGTGTGTGTGTGTGTGTATGTTGATAAAAGTTTTACTCTGGCATGAAATTTTCACACAACCAGAAAGGTCACCCTGGTTCTCTATTGATATTTCAAAAGCGAGAGACTTGTGAAAATATGATCTGTTCAAAATGCTCCCAATTAGAGGAACGGTAAAGAGATCTGCCAATTAACCTTGCAAAACCAGCAGCAACCAGCAGTGGGCAGCAAACACCTAGAATGCAGCAGAGATGTCTCTTACAAATGTTGGATAGTACTAGTAAACTACACACATAAACGTTACAATCGCACACACAAGATTTCAAAAGAGACGAAACACAAACATATCAGCACACTCACAAAGAACAATTTGGTTATTTATATCTTATTCTATTTTGCGTCACAGTAATTCCATTCTCCCTTCAATAATATGGTCTGTCCATTCTGTCAAATAAAGCAATCAGTACAGACATCAGATAGCCAGTTCTATAAATTCACGCCCTTTAGGCGAGTCATTTCCTTCTCAAACACAAATTCTGAACTAACGATCTCAATTAGGTTATGTTTTCAGTCACGTCCCATTGACTTCGTGGTCTGAACTCCTTGGAAATTAATGATGCTCATTTAGGAGATAATTAGCAGTACAGCAGGCTGCTCCTGGGACAACCGTGTGCTAATGTAGAGCGCGTCCTTAAGGGTCAAAGGTCATGGAGGTGATTGTCAGGTGGCATTTTCTGATACACGCTGACAGATGAGACGGGGCGGGAAGGACGGAAAAAAGTTGGTGTTTCACTTGATATATTTTAATGTAACTTTCTTTCTTAGGTGACAATCATAGGACATATCTTATAGGATGTATTATAACATTGGTTTTAAGCAGAGTTTAGCCTGAGAATGTACTCTCTATATTCCCTTTGACATAATCTGCTTTGACACATTCAATGCTGTATTACACTTTTACCAGCACACTGAACCGATAAGAACAGAACATAGCTGCAAGTTATATAAAGCAAAACAAGTTTTAGATTTGAAATAGACTGACCTCAAGAAGCACACCAACTCCAATTTAATACAAATTTGGCATCTCTCAGTTTCTATCTTTGGCCTCTCTCTCTCTCTCTCTCTCTCTCTCTCTCTCTCTCTCTCTCTCTCTCTCTCCCTCTCTCTCCCTCTCTCTCTCTGTCCCTCACTCTCCCTCACTCTCTCTCTCTCTCTCTCTCTCTCTCCCTCACTCTCTCTCTCACTCTCTCTCTCCCTCACTCTCCCTCTCTCTCTCTCTCTCTCTCTCTCTCTCTCTCTCTCCCTCACTCTCTCTTGCGTGCTCTCTCTCCCTTTTCTACAAATGCATCTCATCTCTCGCCCCTTCACCATCTTTTCGATGTCCTCATCCCTCGGTGGTGTACACGGAGAGGTCTGAGGTCAGCGTGACGTACAGCTCCCAGGGGAACTGGTTGACGGGGCGCTGGGCGCGGCCGCGGGCCTGGCGACGCCCCTCGCGGGTCATCATGCCAATGTCCTCGTCGTCCAGCACGCGGATGAGGTCACCCTCGGGGTCGCGGTAGTTCAGCGCGATGTCGGCCATGTTGAAAACGTCTCTGAGATAGAGAGACGAGAGTTGACAGGGACGGGGCGGGGGTGGGGGAGGGAAGGGAGATAGAGAGAGGGGGGTAAAGGGAGAGAAGGGAGAGGGAGGGGGGAGAAAGGGGGGAGTTGGTTTTGTGTTTGCATCTTCATCATTGTCATCTTGGTCATCATTATTATCATCATCATCATCACCATCACCATCAGGGGGGGATGGGAGGGGGAGGGATGGACATGCAATGTTGCTGCCCCTTGCAGAGTCGGGAAAGCATTTTTCAAAGCAGTCTGATATTATTTACCATGCAGTGTGAGGGGTGATTACGCTGGCAACCGCCAATGAAACCAACAACCTGTTCCTCGTAACGGACAAGTCTGATTTCTGTCTTATAACATGGCTGATCAGAGATACCGTTAAAAAGAAGAACCTTAGAGAGTGAGAGAGAGCAAGAGAGAGAGAGAGAGAGAGAGAGAGAGGGGGGGGGGGGGGGGGGGGGGAGAGAGAGAGAGAGAGAGACAGACAGAAGACAGACACAGCAAAAAGCGATGGGAGATAGAGATGGTAGAGAGAGATGGTTAGAGAGAGATGTTTGAGAGAGATGGATAGAGATTGAGACGGGTAGCGAGAGAGATGGTAGAGAGAGATAATGGCATCGTATCAAACCTCCACATACAGGGGTTTGTAGACAAGGATGTGTGTGTGTGTGTGTGTGTGTGTTTGTGTGTGAGTAATTGAGTGAGTGATTGAGTGAGTGTGCATGTGTGTGTGCTTATCTGTGTTGGTTTGTGTGTGTGTGTTTGTGCGTATGTTTGTTGGTGTGTGTTTGTGTGTGAATAGGAGTGGACACTTGTAGGGTTGAATGCAGTGACATGCTGAGGGCCCTTCAACCATCGAGCTCAATGACACCCTGAAGAGGTTCTCAGGAGCTCTGATTGGTTGAATATCAGTATGCCGGGGTAGGCTAGCCTAGTTGAGGCTAGCTCGGTATAGGGGAGGTTAGTCTAGGCTAGTCAAGGCCATGTCTTTTGTTTTTTTGTTTTAGCCAGGTTATGTCTAGTCTAAGCTAGGCTACGTATGGTTTAGCGAGGTTCGAGCTAGGCTAGGCTAAACTAGGCTAGCTTAGTCTAGGTAAGGTTATGCTAGGTTAGGTTCTGGCTAGTCCTAGCTAGGCTAGGTTAATATAGCCTTGCCTACCTCATGCGAGCCAGAAGATCCCTGTAGGATGGCTGGATGGTGATGTCTTCCTCCACACACACATCTCTGTAAGATGAACACAAACACACACACACACATCTCTGATAGAGAAACACAGATTTGTAGTTTATGAGTTACAAATAATGAATAGGCAAACTATAACAATATTAAAAGCTGAGCAAGCACTTTTAAACGTAACAACGTGGAAGACACAAGCCTTTTCAGATAATAAAAATCGCAGTATAAAACTTTGACCTTTGTGAACTGCATTGTTAAACTAAAGCACAAAATTAAATCCTCTCCATCTCTTGTCTTAGTCCTGAGCATACTGTGCTGGTCTATTTCGAAGCGGTTGGATTAGGATCCTGAAATAACTGCCGTGCTCTCAAACACTAATTCAGGATCTGCCAATGAAGAGAGAAAAGAAGCTGGAACTGGAACACAGTGTATCAGTGCACGAGGGGGTGAATGAAGGGGCTGCACAGCAGATAAAACCATCCATAGAAACAAACAGAAAGGCCCACTGAGTGTAGTGGTTTAGAGAGCGTTGTCACGCAATGTTAGGCCCTTTACTGGTTCACCTGAAGCCATGCCACCAACATCAAGTTGGTCAGAAGAACACAAAGACATACATACACACACACACACACACACACATAAGAATGTACATCTGAACTGACGCCCAAACACATACACAGACTCACACACACACACACACACACACACACACACACACACACACACACATCACACACACACACACACATACGTAAGCACACACACACACACACATACACACACACACACACACACACACACACACATACACACACACACACACACACACACACACACACACACACACACACCTGGTGTCTATCCCAGAGGGCGTGAGCATGTAGCAGCGGAGGCAGCAGTAGCAGCTGGCAGATGTGGTCACGCCCCCCTCGTCCTCTGGGAGGGGCTTGATGACCTTCACAAAGGATTCTGGGAAAATGCCTGTTTGATTGTTCACCGTGCCCTGGGAACAGAATAGCGTCATGTTAACATGTGATCTGAAGTTCCTAATGCACATTCCCAGTCGCCAGCTCGGTACTTCTTGACCTGTTTCAGAGAATGACCGAGCGACCAGTGTGTGTAATGGTGAATAAGCACTAGGATGGCGGCTGGGAATTTGCACGACATCATGTGAAACCCTCCTATATGATAGAACTGAATAAAAATAGAACAGAAGAGAATAGAGTCAGGGTGATGAAAGAAGTGCACGTTGGATATCAAAGTAGAACGGGGGGGATAGCGATGATTAGATAAGAGAGATTTATTTTTTTATCGTTATTGTGTAATTATAATATCTAATCAGGATGAACTTTCTGTCAAGTTTATTGCCTTGCGTTTAGCCACTGCATTGCAGTGCATTGATTACACAATGCTAACACAACGCTCTCTGACTCTCTCTCCCTCTATCTCTCTCTGTCTCCCACTCTTGCACTCCTACCTCTGTTAACGTGCCCACACATCTCTGCCGAAAACATTTCTTCACCTTTTTGTGTAATTATTTCAGGACAGTTTACTTACCATACTGTGTGTGTATGTGTGTGTGGGGGTGTGTGGTCTGTGTGTGTGTATGTGTGTGTCTTATTGTATGTATATGCTTGTGTGAGAGTGTGTGTGTTTGTGTGTCTCCATGTGTGGGTTTGTGTGTGTGTGTGTGTGTTAATGCTGGTGTGTTATTGTATGTGTGTGTGTGTGTGTGTGTGTGTGTGTGTGTGTGTGTGTGTGTGTGTGTGTGTGTGTGTGTGTGTGTGTTTGCGTGTGAGACGTCTCTTCTATCAGTAAAATATCATCCATTTATTTCTCTCTTCTGCAAAGACGTGCAGCTCTATTTTTGTTTCAGTTTGTGTTTGGTTCAGTGATCCATTGCTCACATGGCTTGCTCTACTCCTCAGTTTAAAAAGATCTGCTGCCCTCCTCATGTCCATCACTCACCTCCCTCTCTCCTCTATCTCTCCCTCTCCCATCCCACTCTCTATCTCGCGAAGCCTCTCTGGCTCTCTCTTCCCTCCTTCCCTCTCTCCTATTCTATCCACACTCTCCCCTACCTCACTCTCCTAAATCCTCCATCCCTCTGCCACTCTCCCCTCTTTACAGCTCCCTCCCCCTCCCCTCTATCCTTCCCTCTCTCTCTCCTCTGCTCTCTCTCTCCCCACCCTCCTTCCCTCTCTCCTACTCTATCCTACACCCTCTCCCCTACCTCAGCCGAACTCTCCAAAATCCTCCATCCAATCTCTCCTGCTCTCTCCTCCCCCTCTCCTCCCACTCTTCTTCTCCCTCCCTCCCTACCCCTCCCTCTCCCAATCTCTCTCTCTCTCCCTATCCCTCCCTCTACCCCTCCCTCTCCCAATCTCTCTCTCTCTCCCTATCCCTCCCTCTATCCTCTAACCACCCTCCCTCCCCCCTCTCTCACCCACTCACCCTCTACCTCTCTCTATCCAACTCTTCGTCACCCTCTCTCTACCTCTCTCTCTCCACTCCTCCTCTGCCTCCCTCCACCTCTCTCTCTCCACTCCTCTTCTGCCTCTCTATACCTCTCTCTATCCAACTCTTCATCGCCCTCTCTCTACCCCTCTCTCTCCCTCCACCTCTCTCCACTCCTCCTCTGCCTCTCTCTACCCCTCTCTCTCCCTCCACCTCTCTCCACTCCTCCTCTGCCTCTCTCTACCCCTCTCTCTCCCTCCACCTCTCTCCACTCCTCCTCAGCCTCTCTCTACCTCTCTCCCTCCACCTCTCTCCACTCCTCCTCTGCCTCTCTCTACCCCTCTCTCTCCCTCCACCTCTCTCCACTCCTCCTCTGCCTCTCTCTACCTCTCTCTCACCTCCAGCCAGTCTGCGTTGACTCTCCTCAGCAGGAAGATCACATCTCCCGTCTTCAGACTCAGCTCCAACCTCCCGCTGCCGCGAAACTCAAACATCACCTGGACCCACACACACACACACACACACACACACACACACACACACACACAGACACACACACACAACCACACACACGCACGCACGCAGACACACGCATACAGAGGACACAAAACAGTGTAAGTGACACACACACAGTCCACCACACTCCAGGAAACGAGAGTTCAACTACGTGTAGAACTTATCACCCAAAATAAACTGCCAGCGAGGAGCAGTGAGGAGAGCGCCGGCCGGACGGAGAGAGAGGAGAGACGCAGAAGGAGAGAGAGAGAGAGAAGGGAGGGAGAGACAACGGTGTGTTTGACGGCGGGTGCAGGTGAGTCTATGGTGATTGGCAGGACTTTTCAGGTAAGGGAGAAAGTGTTTGTGTGTGTACTTGAGAGAATTCTTTTAGATTTCTCCTTGAAGGTGATTGTGTGATTGTACATGAGAACGACGGAAGTATTAAACAAACACTCTGCACTGTAAATGCAAGCTTGCATGTGTACCTGTGTCTGTGTATGTGTGTGTGTGTGTGTGTGTGTGTGTGTGTGTGTGTGTGTTTGTGTGTGTGTGTGTAATGTGCTTGTGTGTGTCTGTGAGTAAGACAATACGGCAGTTTGAAGTATGTACCTCTTTCTGTGTACAAACTAATGAGATTAATTGACCTGATGAATGTGTGCGTGATGGTCTGGGTTCATGAAGTTATCCTTGTTTACCGTTCATATGTATTTATAATACACAGTTATTTATACAGGCTTACACATAGATGAGTTTATGCACAGATAGAGTCCTTTCGGGCTAGGCAAGTGCTGGCATGAGTGAGCGTGTGTTTGTTCATGCGTTTGTATTTGTGTGTGTGTGTGTGTGTGTGTGTGTGTGTGTGTGTGTGTGTGTGTGTATGTGTGTGTGTGAGAAAGAGATGGCTTGAGTAGAGAAAGTGAGAGAGAGAGAGAGAAAGAGAGAGAGAGATAGAGATAGATAGATAGAGTGAGAGAGAGAGAGTTCACAATGTGTTAAATCATATTTTCACGTATGTATTCTGTGAGTGCAATTGAAACTTAAAAAAACCCACATGTGGCTCATAAAGCTCATAAGGCGCCTAGCAGTCCTTAGGTTGGCAGAGCCATCATGGTGAGGCTGTGAACCTCTAGCCTCCTCCATGCTCGCTCCATTGTGGCAGCAGAGGAGACTCTTCCAAGCAGACCATTGATGTAAGTAGCACATTATAATATTGGTACACACACACGCATACATAATGACACACAAACATGACACACACACACGTTTACACACACACACAAAAACGCACACAAACAAACACACAATACGCACACACACACACACACACACACAGAAGGTGTTATTAACTATCCGAAGAAGTGTTGGACAGGATAAGGAGACAAGAAACCGAGAAAGTAAGAGATAGGATGGCAGCAAAGAGAGAGAGAAGTAAAGAGTGAGAAGGAACACACCTGCAGGGTGGAGGAGGAGTGGAACAAAGAGTGGAGGAGGAGGAGGAGGAGGAGGAAGATAGGATGACAAGGATGGATCAGAGGAGCAGAGAAAACCATGGATGTATTGTCTTCATGACAACAGGAGAGTAGAGGTGAGAGAGGAGAGGAGAGGGGAGAGAGGAGAGCAGAGGAGAGAGGAGAGGAGAGGAGAGAGGAGAGGAGAGGAGAGAGGAGAGGAGAGGAGAGAGAGGAGAGGGGAGAGAGGAGAGGGAGTAGAGGAGAGCAGAGGAGAGAGGAGAGGAGAGGAGAGAGGAGAGCAGAGGAGAGAGGAGAGGAGAGGAGAGGAGAGGGAAGAGAAGAGAGGAGAGGAGAGAGAAGAGAGGAGAGGGAAGAGAAGAGAGGAGAGGAGAGGGAAGACAGGAGAGGTAAGAGAGGAGAGAGGAGAGGAGAGAGGAGAGGGGAGCAAAGGAGAGAGGAGAGGTGATGAAATTATGAAATGAGAAATGATAAGAGTAGAGGAATGGCGTGGATGAAATTAAATGAGAGGAGAAGATAGGAGGGAAGAGAGGAGCCGTGATATTACCACATATAGTGAATATTTGTAAGTGGGATCAGTTCAGTGTGTAGGAGGACAAGCTGCTTCAGACTATTTAAAGACTGCACTATACTACACCAACACACTCAACTACACTCTACACCACACTATACTACACCAACACACTCAACTACACTCTACACCACACTATACTACACCAACACACTCAACTAAACTCTATACCACGCAATATACTACACCAACACACTCAACTACACTCTACACCACACTATACTACACCAACACACTCAACTAAACTCTATACCACACTATACTACACCAACACACTCAACTAAACTCTACCTCACAATAAAGTACACCAACAAACTCAACTACATTCTACACCACGCTATACTACACCAACACAATCAACTACATTCTACACCACGCTATACTACACCAACACAATCAACTACAATCTACACTACGCTATACTACACCAACGCAATCAACTACAATCTACACCACACTACTGTAACACTCAACTACACTATACCACTCTAACACACTCAACTACAATCTACACCACACTACACCAACACACTCAACTACACTATGCTACACCAACACACTCAACTACACTCTTCACCACGCACTATACTACACCAACCCTGTGCGTGTATGTCTGTGTGTTTGTTTGTTATTGTGTATGTGTGTGTGTGTTTGTGTGTGTGTGTGTGCGTGAACGTGTATGTATGTGTGTGCGCGTGTGTGCGTGCACGTGTGTGTGTGTGTGCCTGCCTGAGTGTGTGTGTGTGTGTGTATGCGTGTGTTAATGAGAGCTGGGCCAGTAGCAGCTAAATGAGGCAGGGACAGAGATTGCTGGTTGGATTGCCAATCCATTGAGACACAAAAATACACACACATACTCACACAGACACACACACACACACACACACACACACACACACACACAGATTCTTAGTTGAATACCAAGTCCACGAGCCACAGGGAAGAGTGTGGGAAAATGCAGAACTGATATGCTTTGGAAAACCAGAAGTAGTACTCTTTCCATCTCACACTCTTTATCTTCTCCACCTCTCTTGCCTCATCTCTCTCGCCATTATCTCCCACACTCTCCATCTCTCTCACTCTCAATTGATAGTCTCTCTCTCAGCCGCTCTCTCTCTCTCTTTCTTTTCTTTTTATCCCTCTCTCTCGCTCTCTCTACCTTTCTGCCTGACAACCTCTTTCTTCCAGTCCTTTTCTGTATTTTCTTCATCCATAAAATAGGCTCTTATTCCCCTCTCTATCCCTAACAGACCTAAACACAAACCCCCTGTTGCAATACTTTGGCATCAGTTGCACAGCCTGCTGTACTTTACATAGGATTCATCGTTTGAACTTAAATGGAAACAGCACTCCTGCTACTTAGAGGTAATTCAGACGGTAAATCTGATCCATGAGTATTATTACAGGCAGATAACAATGTCCCAGTTCAGCACTGAAAAAGCATTTAGGACATCGTGCTCTTGTCCCGATTTATGGAGAATAATCTACCCCACACACACAACACACATACACACACAAACACAACACACACACACAGACACATAAACACCCACACCCACACACTAGCTCTTTTTCTTTATCTTTTCCTCTCTGTCACACACACACGCACGCACGCACGCAGGCACGCACACACACACACACACACTCTCCCTCTCATAGCTACATTCTTCACTCTCTATCTTTCCCTTTGTCTTTCTCACACACACACGCACACACACACACACACACACGCACACACACACACACACACACACACACACACACACACACACACACACACCGTTTTCCAGGCCAGGTATTTCTGGTGGGTGGCAC
>NC_136935.1:35116853-35131853 GCF_949987615.1 Pollachius pollachius | reverse complement strand
ATGTTGATCTATGTTATTACACTGTAGTGATTCCAGTGGTGGTAGCTCATGTTGACAACATGTTGATCTTTGCTAGTACACTTTAGGGTTTCCAGTGGGAGTTCATCTATGTAAATGATGCTAATAAACAGTTCTGACGGCACACACATGTGTGCAATACACAGCAGGATGCTTTACCAACTAAAGAAAGAAGAAATGGGAGAAAAATAAAGAAAGAAAGAAAAGTAAGAACCACACCCACTTTGCTTTTCTCATCCACCACATAAAATATTTTTAGCCTTCAACTGCCGATATGTCAGCGATTAGAAAATAGTTGAAAAATAAGTTTGGCAAGTTTCTCCACACAAAGTATGCGGGCGGCTTGAGGCAGCGGTGGGCCGTGAGAGAGAGAACAGACCTGAGCCCTCTGGCAGCAGCAGGTGAACAGGTGCCTGTTGAAACCACCTCCATGGCTGGCACTATCCCAAATATGTGCACAGTAGGCGTAGGTTGAAGCTCAATAAGAAAGGTGAGGAATGTACCAGAGATAACTCTGTCTCCAGCTCCACTCTGGAATGTCCTGGCATTGACGTGATGTTACGTTTAGGCATCACATATTCAATCCTCTGACAGATTCATGCCCTAAGGGTGCAGGTAGCGTGCCTGGTAGTGTTGCTCAAATGAGGGGATGGGACTTTTGAGTGGGTCACAGCTCATATGCAAAACCTTAATCTTAAGGCTGAGGGATTGAACCCAGAACCTTTGGCTGGGACTTGAAAATCTTAATCACCAGATGACAGGCATGAGTAATGGAACTCATTGGGGACAAACAATACCTTACATTCTTTACAATAGACTCGCAAGAATGCAACTATCACAGATTGTGTTGGGTATGGCCTTGTTAAGTTCAAACACATACACACACACACACATACACACACACACAGACACACATACACACACACACAAACATACACACACACACACACACACACACACACATACACACACACACACACACACAAACAAACGAACACACACGCATAGCCAGCACGGACGACAGCATCTCGCTCTAATCGATGCAGACAGTGATGGCGGCCGCAGAGAGGCTCATGGGAAATCAAGATAGAGAGTGCAGGACAGCCAGGGTTCCTTAGACAAGGACAATCAGCTGATGTCTGAGGCGCCAGGGATCACAGACTGTTAAGCGTGCAAACATTGATTACCCGTTTCCAATTGGAGTTGTAGGGCTCTCTCTCTCGACCTTCTTTCACCATCTCTCTATTTCACTTTCCCGCTCACCCATCTCATTCTCTCAGCCTCTCTATCTCTCTCTCAGCCCCTCTCTCTCCCTCTCTCAGCCTCTCTCCCTCTCTCAGTCTCTCTCTCTCTCAGCCCCTCTCTCTCCCTCTCTCAGCCTCTCTCCCTCTCTCAGTCTCTCTCTCCCTCTCTCAGCCTCTCTCCCTCTCTCAGCCACTCTCTCCACCTTTCTCTCCCTCTCTCAGCCTCTCTCTCCCATCTCAGCCTCTCTCTCCCTCTCTCAGCCTCTCTCTCCACCTCTCTCTCCCTCTCTCAGCCTCTCTCTCCCATCTCAGCCTCTCTCTCCCTCTCTCAGCCTCTCTCTCCACCTCTCTCTCCCTCTCTCAGCCTCTCTCTCCCATCTCAGCCTCTCTCTCCCTCTCTCAGCCACTCTCTCTCTCTCTCTTTCTCTCTCTCTCCCTCTCTCAGCCTCTCTCTCCCTCTCTCCTTCTCTTCCTGCTCCTTCCTCTCCTTCTCTGACCCTCTACAGCGCCCGCTCCCCCTGTCCCCCTTGGGCGGTCATCTGTCCACTTGCTGTCCGTCTCCCTCTCCCATTTGTCCGACCGTATGCCCTCTGTTCGACCCCGATTTCTAACCAAAGTCACATCCACGGGTCTCTGTATATATTTGTCTTGATGATGTCATTAATGGGCAGGTAGGAGTGAGGCGTCCTGCCCAACGCCGCCCTCAGGTAGGCATCACCTTCAGTAGGGGGGGGGGGGATCCTAGAGGCAAATGTCCTAGAGTCTTGGGTGTTTGTAACAGACCCCTAGACGACCGGCCTGACCCGTTGCATGTTTCATTAATTCCCTCCAAAGACACACACACACACACACACACAAACACACACACACACACACACACACACACACACACACACACACACACACACACACACACACACACACACACACACACACACACACACACACACACACACACACACACACCCACCCAGAGGCAGACTGACCGGGGAGCTGCGGCAGGATGCAGGTCTTGGGGTAGCTCTGGGGGTCTTCGGAGGAGTACTTGGACTCCAGGATCTGGTGGAGGGCGAGGAACTCACGGTACCTCCGGTAGATCAGGTACTTACTGCCCCCCTTGTTCTTCACCTCCATCACAAACATCTGACACACACACAGGGGGGAAAACACACGCACACACAAATGTGGGCAAACAAACACAGGGTAAGAAACCCACAAACCCACACACAGGTGCGCACGCACATACACACATACAGACAAACAGGAACAAACAAACACATTGGCACACACACAGGGGCAAACATGCATACATATACACACGCACATCAATATAAAGATACACACACACAAAGGGGCACACATAAATAAACACACACATACATTTAAAGGCAGACACAAATACACACACACACACACACACACACACACACACAAGCACACACGAGTATTATGATAAATGATGGACAGGTTTGACATATTGAGGACAGAGCGACAGAGGGGCAGTAGGCTAAAAGACGGACAGGCAGATATATCTTACAAAGTAATAGATGAAGCCTTTCTTCTCTTCGATGTCGGCGATGCAGACGCTGACTGGGACGTCATTAGGCAGTTGGTCAAAGTCACTGAATTAAGATCAATAATAAAAGAGCATCGTCAAGATATGTACCGGACTATAAAGCTAATACTGAGCTGTTCATTTGAAAGCAGATTAAGATTCACGGTTCCGAACTTTAGAGGACATAGGTTTGAGCAGTTGATCTACTTCTGTTTCATTCCTTCCAGACTGCCAGTGGCAGTCATCCAGGAATCACAGAACCATAGTTACATTCTTGACTTATGTTTTCAAACAACTAGCAAGCCGAAAAAACCGAGTCACCTTGCGAAGTTTAAGGACCAGTTGGACGGCGCACGAATGGGCCATACACTGGTCACCAAATAGCTTTAACTATATCCACCGCTATATATTTGTTATATATTTGTATTTCAAAATTCAGAGCTCACCTCTCGCCCCGCAGCTGCTGAGGAAGCGACATGGTGTGGCTTGCTGAGTTAAATCAAAGTAAACAAAATACAACGATGCGCACTTGATAGTTGTTCTGTTTTTCATCAAGTGGTTTCGCGTTACAATATCAGCGTTTCGGCTTTGGTGCGCAATGGGGCGGAAGCGCCTGTTCCCTAAAAACGCAACAGGACATTTGCTTTCTCTATGGGTGGGTCCAACACAGCCGCCGGACGGAGGTACCGGCAGACACGGTACAGGGACCCTCCTCTCCAGTCAAACGCGCTAAACACACGGCCCCTGGGCTGGTCCCCTACCCCCTTAACAAAACATGCCTTTTGTTATGAGTGTTTTAAGAGGTAGGGTGGTGTGTGTGTGTGTGTGTGTGTGTGTGTGTGTGTGTGTGTGTGTGTGTGTGTGTGTGTGTGTGTGTGTGTGTGTGTGTGTGTGTGTGTGCGTGTGCGTGCGCGTGTGTGTGTATGAGGTGTGTGTGTGTGTGTGTCTCGGCCGCTGGTCGTGCGTGGCCTCCTGATAACATATGCATGACCTAACTAAACAGTTAGTCACCGAATTGCTCACAGTCGAGTGCGTGGACACACATACGCAGTGTGTGTGGTTGAAATCAGGTAGGTGGTGGATGCAGCTTTTAGGGTTATACTCGTCCGTCAACATAAACAAAATGCCCCTCCGTCTCTGCCACCTCCCTCGTTTCTCAGTCAGTTTCATCCATGAATCTTACTAGAAATGTGCCGGATGGTCTAGTATTGATGATGTCATATACAGTGGAAGACCCATGCAACTAGAATAGCTATACGCAGATAATTGAACAATAACCCGTTTATAACTAATGACATTTGAATGATGGCTCTTAAATCTAAACCTACAGCACCTTTAAACAGTGTTTAATCATACGGTCACTAGATGTCAGCAGATTATCTTGGCAGCAGTGTGTTTTTGTGTGTGTGTGTTTGTGCGCCGGCCTTTGTGTGTTAGAGAGAGAGTGAGAGAGGATAGAATGTGAAAGTATCTAATAAATAAGGGTGTCATATGCACCTGGGTGTGTTGTGTCTTTGTATGCATGTTTTTGTGTGTATGTGTTTGTGTGTATGTGACACAATCAGAGAAAAGTATTGCGGCAACAATTTAGGGAAGTGTCACATGCTTCTGTGTGCGTCTCCTTTGGTGTGCTTAGGTTTCTATGACTTGTTTTACCTTTGTTCTCTCACACACACACACACACACACACACGCACATAGACACACACGCAGGGCCGTAGCACCATATTCTGGGCCCTGTATACAGGAGGTACTGATGGGCCCCCCTCTGCCTTGGGTCCCCCAGGCCTGTCCACCTTACCCCCCAAGTCCGGCGGCCCTGCACACATGCACACACTGGCAGGAGAAGTGATAAAGAGAAGCACGAGAGTGGCGCAGTGTTTGAACTGGTTACCATGGTGACCAGTTCAGTGAGGAAGTTGAGAGGGAGAGCAGAAGAGAGGGGACGATTATTAAACAAATGTCACCTCAAACACTTCACTGTTAAGGGACCAAAGCGATTCAGCTCAACATTTCCACCGCCTCGGCCACAACTTTGGCTCCTAGTTCGATTTTGTGGCCTTTTTTCTCTACCTTTACTTTTCTCTCACTTTATAAGACGACTGTATAATACAAAATAGTATGATTGATTAATTGTTCTTTGATTCATTGCTTAAACATAAACAATGATCAGCCATAATAGAAGGGGACATTTTTTAATAAAGCCACATCTGAAATGTAACAGTATATTCATACTGTAACAAAAACGGATTCCTCATCACTTCTTATGACAAATGTACTTATTGTAACAAATGCACTTATTGTAAGTCAATTTGGATAAAAGCGTCTGCTAAATGCCCTAAATGTAAATGTAAATCATGCCACATAGGTTAATTTTTACTGGGCTCCTTCAGACTGGTGATGTTGAAGCTGGTTTAGTGTATAAGTTTGTAGGGGATGATACATGGCGCTGGTGCTCCATGTTGCCAGTGTGTGTGGTGATGGCTGGTTTAACCTGTGCACACTGATTACTCAATGTGCAACAGGTGTGCAGCCTCACCTAGTCCAATCAGATTCAGTCAGGTGATCATCCAAACAACCATGTTACAGGAAAGAAAATAAGGATAATCATGACACATTACTACACATTACTATGTGTGCTGGTAGTGTGTTTTAGCACCCTGGTTTAATCTCTGATCCACACGCATAGTCCCTCCCAGAGAAAAGCTCAGTAAGAAGGGACCCTCCGCTCACCCAAAGACCCCTTCCTATCAGGTCCTGTCTACCCGCTCCAAACAAAAACGTGATCTGCTCCTGTTAATTTCTCAGAGGTACAAGTACGAGCTCCCTGCAAGTTACAAGTAAAACCCGTTCATATCATTCATTGTTCCCCCTCTGCTGTCCTCTGCTGACCCCCTCCACCACCCACCCCCCCTCACCTGCAATGTACACTCCTAGAACATACCTTGTATGTTCTACAATACAGTCTGTTTGATAGGGATGGGAAGGGAGCCGTGTAAAATGAGTTAATTTAAGCCTGTAGACACATAAAAAAACACACACACATAAACATCTTCTCCTGCACTAACCCTCCTTTCCTCCTGTGGGTCTTCCGAAAACAGCAGTTTAGAGGTAAACTGTGTGTGAGTGCGCGTGTGTGTGTGATAGTGGGAGCGTGACAGAGTGTTCTGTGCAAACAACCTTTCACATCTTCCTATACACCTACTTCTTTGCCCTACTGCTACACTCCCTTACATGTCCTGTTCTTCTATCTCTCTCACTACTTTTATCTCCATCAACTCTTCAACCTCTCTCTCCCCTCCTCCTCCTCCTCCTCTCTCCATCGACTCTTCAACCTATCTCTCCTCTTCCTATCTCCATAAACTCCACAACCTGACTCTCTCCTCCTCCTCTCCTTCTATCTCTATCAAATCTACAACCTCATTCTCTCTCCTCCTCCTCTCTCTCTCTCTCTCTCTCTCTCTCTCTCTCTCTCTCTCTCTATATATATATATCGACTCCTCAACCTCTCTCCTTCTCTCCTCCTCCTCGTCCTTCCCCTCCTCCTCTCCATCAAATCCCTGATCCGTGCCAATCCTTCAGGGGGAGGAGGAGGAGGAGGAGAGGACGATGAATGACTGAATGGCTGGAGGCTGACATCTTCCAGCAGGGAGTAGATTAATGGGCCGGGTCTCTCTGGGTCTTATCTGAGAAGAACCAGAGTACAGACTCTATTTAACCGCTCCAGGGGAGGACAATGGGAGGAGAGGTGTGCTGTGCGCTAGTGAAAAGAGTTTGATTTAATCCGGGGATAATTAGGCTACAGTACGCCACACACGCATTGAGCCATAGCGCAGTGGTAGACATGAATTGTGAGTGCATTGTGGAGATAGATAGATTGGGCTGCTCAGCACTGTAGAAGGCTTTTCCAAACCAAGCCTCACATGGCTAGACCCGACCGCTGTAAGCTAATGTATTCAGACGCTGCATAGAAAGATACAAGGACATAATGTACGCTGTATTGTAGTACTTAACTATTCGTCACCCAGTCAAAGGCACTGGATTCGTTGTAAATCGTGTCTTACAACGTGCTTGTTATGCATGTAACATTCAACTGGGGTGTCCTCTTCGTTGAGATGGTGTAGAAATGTGCTGACATGTGTAGGAACAGTTTTTCATCCATTCTGAGATGATGCAAAGTGGTTTAGCTCTGGTGTCAGCCCTGTGTTGATGGCATGCAGGGAGGTAACACCATCCCTGCAGAGAGGTTACACCATCTCTGCATGTTTGGCATGACAAAACATATTTCCATATGAATTATTAGTTAAAAAGGTATCTCTCTCTCTCTCTGACTGGATGTGTATGTAGAGATGACGTGTAAAATAATTGATAATCAAGTATTTGGATGTGCGCGCGTGTCCATTTTTAAAGAGTGTGTGTCTGTGTGGGTGAGTGTGTGTCAATACCGTTGCGTGTTTGTGTGTATGTATCACTGTTGGTGCAGGCAGGTGTGTGTGTGTGTGTGTATGTGTGTGTGTGAGTGTGTCTGCTTTCACATCCTCTCACCTGAAATAGGTCCTGTCGAATGCACTCACACACACACGAACCTACCAGCTAACAAACCAACTCAGGTACACTGTTATTTAGTTTCATATGAGACAAGCAAAATCGTCAACAACCACCTTCATCATTAACATGACAACTTAGCTTCTGGTAGCCTGTCTCCTGGGGATCAGCTCAGTGCTGCCACCTGTGGGAGCTTCTGGTGTACTGTCCTCTACTGGTTCATCCAGAGACAAATGTCCCCTATTTTACCAGCTGGTGTAGAGTTTATCAGACATTACAAGCCATTGCACAATCCATCCTTTCGTAACGCTAGACATGGGAGTATCCACACAGATCTATGAAGATAGATCATGATTACTCGAGATCACACCTGGTGGTAAAAAGAGGAGCCCTTTGTGTTAACTCTCCTCAATCCTCAATCGCTCAGGATAGGTCCATTTGTTGACTCTCTCTCCCTCTCTCTATTCGGCTGTGACCTCTGCTAGAGACTTACTCTGCTAACTCTCTCTCTCTTTCTCTCTCTCTCTCTCTCTCTCTCTCTCTCTCTCTCGTTATAGGAAAATGGCCATGACGGATCTGTTGAAAGCGGAGGATATCAAGAAGGCTCTGGATGCCTTTGCAGGTATGGAGACCCCCGAATCAAACTCATCAGCAAGTCAACTGATCCAAAAACAAAGATCAGACATCAGTAGACATCTACCTGTCTCCCCCCTCCCTCTCTCTCTTTCTACCTATCTCTTCCCCCCCCCCCCCCCCCCCTCCCATTCTCTCTCTCTCTCCCTTCTCCCACTCTCTCCCTTCTCTCTCTCGCCGTCCCTCGCTCTCCCAGTGGCGGACTCGTTCGACCACAGGAAGTTCTTTGAGCTGGTGGGGATGCGGGCCATGGAAGCGGACAGCGTGAACAAGGTGTTCCAGGCCCTGGACGTGGACGCCAGCGGCTACATCGAGGAGGAGGAGCTGAAGTACGTACACCACTGTAAACCTTCAGACAACCTTAGCGTGGGGAAGTCCGTCGAATGATTTGAACTAAGACGAGACGCATTGCAAGTTGACCTCCCCACCGAAGGATTCTAGGGACTGAAGACACCAATGTTCAAACGTTGAGTTGGACAGAGACTCATTGGGCCATGATAACAACCCTGACCCAACCGATGACGTGATCATAACCTTACAGTCTCAGCGTTGACTTAAAACCGAAACTAGAGGTTTATTTTTCTAACTCACAGTCCGTCAAATGGGCACCTTCGAAGTCAGAGGTTTATTTTCCATCCGTTTTTGTCAAGTGCCGCAAACATTCCCTCCCGCCTTTCCCCCCACACACGCACACCCACACAGCTAACGTTCCCTCCATCCTGCCCCAGGTTCGTCCTGAAGGGGTTCTCCGAAGAGGGCAGGGACCTGACCGACGCGGAGACCAAGAAGTTCCTTGACGCTGCCGACAAGGACGGCGACGGGAAGATCGGCATGGATGGTATGGAGGCCAGGGGATGCAGACCCCTTTACTGTTAGGAAACGATCACGTTGCCCAGGGGTCAGGGGTCAGGTTGGTGGTGAGGTCATCGCATCCGACCCGGTTGTCGAAAGTTGATTAAGGTCACTGACAAGCAGGTACGGGATGATCAAAGGTCAGGTATCTTCATCAAGGCAGCAGAAAGGTTCTGGGTTGGATAAATACTGTCTGCAGGTGGACTGCAGGATCTGACCCCATAGCCTGACTAATGTAGGGGTCAGGGGGTTTCTATCCCCAATATCTGTGGGACTGTGGACATTGAGTCCCACAGCCAGAACATGCAGTGAATTTAGGGTTCTGAACCTACAGCCTAACCAGTGTAGTGGTGAGGGTGTTCGACTCACAGCAAAAGGGAACTGGGTAAGATTCCAAATGACCACATGTCGAAAGCAGACATCAGGGATTGGCTGGGAATAAAACAAAGCACCTTTAGGCCGAGAGGCAAACACCGAAAGGTTGGTCTGGCATCAGACACTGTAGGCGCTAGACTACGTTATGTTCCGGGGTCCAACCTAAGCCTTCCCAACTCCGTCACTGATGACGACGCTTTGTGTCTTCCAGAGTTCCAGGCCTTGGTGCACGAGTAGCGGGCTCCCCTGCAGCTGACCCTCTCTCCACCCAGCATCCACCCATCTCCCTGCTCCACCTCCCGCTCCACCTCGGAGTACCGCACACGCACACACACAGACACACACACCTATCCGCACCACCACCACCACCACCACCACCAACACCACCATCATACAGTGTCGGACCAGACCAAGGCCTCTCCCCTGACCGTGTGCTTCCAGGAGATGACCACCAGGGGGCGCGTCTTGCCCCTGACATACACACCACTGTCACGTTGAAACGGGAGAGATGTACACACATAAGCTCTGAGGGCGGTTCCGGTCGTCAGTGGTGTGTCGCGCTGCTGTCTATGTTTACTAAATGCTAGATCCTGCTTCTAGATGTGATTTCGGTGAAGTCTGTCGTACCTGCAAGATGTTCCCAGTGGTTCGCTGGCTGCTCTCAAATAGAACTGCTGTCCCCTGCCTCAAATCTCTCCCACTCCTCCTCCGATTCCTCCCTCTATCCCCCTGCTCACTGCCTCCTCTCCTCTGTGTTCTCCATCTCTGCCTCCGTGCTGTGGCTCTCTGAAGAGACACCATGTAGTGATTAAAGTGATGACAATAAAAAGAGACGAAATCCGACAGGCGCTGCTTGACGTTTTGGATGTTTTGTTTACTGGAGTTCCAACTGCAGCCCAAATGTAAATGAATAAACACATACATATAAAAATACACAGAGCAACAACAGACGAGAGGAACACAAACCACAACCAGACAACTTCATATCGGCGGGGCTCTGCATCATTCCACAGCAAAAGTATTGACACACATAATGTATAGATTAAAGGAAGATGTCATTATGTTATATAAGCACTGGGGTTCCATTCTCTGGCGTTTGGTCTATTAGCTGTTTACAAGGTGGATATACGCTTATTTAAAGTTAATGTTTTTAATCGCAAAACACAACAATCAGCCCACACAGAGCTAGAAACATAGTCCACAGTCTTAAACCCAGACCATGATACGTATAATGCTCAATTATGGGTTTCTCAATCATATATTAACATATTGTACACTTAAAAAAGGCAAAATAGTATGTTAATAATTATTTTGCCATCTCATACTCTTGTGTGATCTCCTGTTCAACATTAACGTTTGCATAAAAGGACTGCGCATGTAATGCTTAACAGGACAACACATGGAATAAGAGAGAGTCTATAAGGTTTATATGAAATGTCTACCTTCTACAACAGTATGTGAACTCATCTGTTTGCAGGAAGGGCCCAGTGCGATCCTCATCGTCTCAGCCTCTTCACACATAGTGGCAGTCAGCCGGAGACCCCTGCTGGGTATGGACTCAAATAGGTTTCAGATGTCTACACAGCCATCATGTTTCACAACCTCTGAGAACAGGCGGAGACGTGTTTACCGTGGTTTCCCGGTTTGAATTTCTTTGGATCATGCTGTGAATCATAGCTAGCAATAGAAATAGGACTCGTATGAAAAGAAGGTATTGCATGGCAATGTTTTAGAGAAAGTACGTGACTTGAAAAGACCTCAGTGACACATTTGGTCAAGACAACCTTTCTCTCGTCAATCCAGATTGAATGTTATCACCATCTCTTGTAGAACCGTTCCCGTCTGTTAAGACAGAGAAAACATCTTTCTTTTCATTGCCATCTTTCAAACTGTGATTTGGAGAGAGACTCAAAACGCCTGAGTAAATAAGGCTCACAGCAGAGACACTCATGTGAAGGAGTAAGTATATACAGGTATTTGACAAACAACGTGTGGATCTGTGAAATATATATTCAGAATTGACATGAAAACAAAGCGGTTAAACAAGAATATAATCATAGTATTATTCATGAATTTACAAAGCACTCAAACCTCGAGGCATCTCAAATCCCTTAATTTAAGGTCATTTGATTAAACTTTGCCTTATAATTATCTGGATGACTCCCTTTGGTGAGAGTAGGACTCCCATGCTGGGCTACGGTCCACTTCGAGCATTGGGGTTGGTATCCAGGGCTTGAAGGGGAACTGTCACACTCGCTATTTTCTAATGGATGGTAAATATGGTAAAAAAAAAAAAAAAAGGTAAAATATTTTTCTTGTGAAAAACCAAGTTGATGTGGCAGAGATTTCTGTTCTCTCTGATTTACAATATAGCCAAGCATGACTTCTTCCCTTTAAGGAGGAACCCCCTGAGGCCTGTCTGGTCTATCAGGCAGGCAGAGGAAGCTCCGTGATCACCAACCTCAGGCGGTAGGATGACGGAGCGATGACAGATCAAAGGACCCGTGGAGCAGATCTGTCATTGGTGGTGGTGGGACGGAGCTTGACGGTGGCGAATGGGTTGGTCCCCCTGGAAACGGAAAGGGAATGAGAACTAGGCTCCGGGCTGAAGTTTCATCACATAACTGCTGACGATGAGGACACGCGCACATGCACACACGCGTACACACGCACACAAGCATGAACACATGCACGCACGCACGCACACACACACACACACACACACACAGCATGGCAGTTACCTGGGAAAGAGGGGGTTTTCTGGGCCGGCTGGTGAAAGATTCTAAGAGAGAGAGAGAAAGAGAGAGAGACAGACGGAGAGTGGGGGAGAGAGAGAGGGAGAGAGAGAGAAAGAGAGAGAGACAGACGGAGAGTGGGGGAGAGAGAGAGGGCGAGAGAGAGACCAAGGGGGAGATGGAGAGAGTGGGAGGGAGAGAAAGGGAGAGAGAGAGAGAGAGAGAGAGAGAGAGAGGAAGATAGAGCAAGAAGGAGAGGGAGAAAAATAGAGTGAGAGAGCAAGAGCGAAAGAGAGTTAGCAGAGTCTCAAGTCTCTAGCAGAGGTCACAGCTGAATATGCCTCCTTTAAAGAACAAATAAATAGCAGGAATTCATGGACACTGATTAGAGACTATGTGGTGTAGTCCCGCTATCTCAGGGTCATCGCCACCGCGCTACCTACCGCCTCGGGCAGCGGGGAGACGGGCCTGAAGTCCGCCGGCCCCCTGATGGGACCCTGCAGGGGCGGGGGAGGGGGCGGGGGCGGGGGCAGCTCGCTGTATCTCCTCCTCGCCGGGTTATTGGGCCCGGCGTCCGCGGCCGGCTCCGCCCTCGGGGAGCCGGCTCGCACATCCACCGAGGCCCGGCGGATGGGCGTGGCCGGAGGCGGGACGTCGCCGTAGCTCTTGCTCTCTGACTGGTCGGCCGTGGTGTCAGCCGGGTCCAGGAGGTTGTTCATGCTGCTGCTCCTCACCGTGGTGTCACTGGGAGGGCAAAGGTCACACACCGTAACGCAGGATGTTGTGTTCAGTTTTCACACTGCAAGACCGAATCAAAGCTTGATAAAGGCAGTACTGCATATTACGAGCAATCTTAGTTGCTAGTAATATGCAGTATTACTAGCAACTAAGTAATACTGCATATTGCTCATCAGACTAATCATACAAATATGTAACATATAATATGAATTAATTTGTCACTTTTGGGAGGAGTTGATCAACCTGACTAAAGTGCTTCTTTCCTCCGTGCTCAAGGAAAGCAAAAAAGGTGGCGCTACATACCTGATGGCTAGAGAGTTGACCTGCTCTTCAATAGGGGCCACGTAAGCTGCAGGGAACCAGCCCTGGCTGGAACAACACAACACAGAACCCATCAACACACAACAACACAACAAAACACAAACACGACACAACGCCGAACCAATCAACACAGAAGCACAGAACACACAACACATAATAACTCTATTCCATTTCCATTTCCCATGTTTACATGATGAACAGTTAATAAGAGGTTTTTTTTACCCGGAGCAGAACTTTAACATGATCACTCACACACACAGCTACACACAGAGTCTGCTTTCAAATCGAAACATACATTCGCACACACACAGACCAACGCACATATACCTGCACCCATGACACACACTCACACTCATTATGCTTCCTAAGCGAAACGCACATGCGCACACGCACACAAGGTAAGGCAAGGCAAGGCAACTTTATTAGTATAGCACTTTTCATTCAGAAGGCAGACTTAAAGTGCTTCACATAGAAACAGTGTTATAAAATAAAATGAAATAATAAACTAAAATAGATAGAGATAGAGTCAAAGAACAAAAAGGCAAAGTAAAAAAATAATAATAAATAACGCATACAAATACATGCACCAATAAAACCCCCACACAAACCCCCCCACAACTGGACCCACCGCAGGTTGGCGTCGGTGCGGCCGTACAGCCAGCCGTTGCGGGGCTCCAGGAGCAGCACGGTGACCGTCTCCCCCCGGGTGAAGGACAGCAGCTTGGGGTTGGAGGAGGCCGGGTGGGCCACCAGCGCCCGCATGGCCCTCCCCGGGGTCAGACCCAGGGACTCCCCCACCGAGCTGGACCGGGAGCGGCTGGGCAACGGGGACGGAGCTAAGGAAGGGGGGGGGGAGAGGAGGGAGGGAAGGAGGGAGAGGGAGAGGGAAGAGAGAGAGGGAGGGAAGGAGGGAGAGGGAAGAGAGAGAGGGAGGGAAGGAGGGAGAGGGAGAGGGAAGAGAGAGAGGGAGGGAAGGAGGGAGAGGGAAGAGAGAGAGGGAGGGAAGGAGGGAGAGGGAAGAGGGAGGGAAGGAGGGAGAGGGGGAGCGAGAGGGAAGAGAGAGAGGGAGGGAAGGAGGGAGAGGGAAGAGAGAGAGGGAGGGAAGGAGGGAGAGGGAGAGGGAAGAGAGAGAGGGAGGGAAGGAGGGAGAGGGAGAGGGAAGAGAGAGAGGGAGGGAAGGAGGGAGAGGGAAGAGGGAGGGAAGGAGGGAGAGGGGGAGCGAGAGGGAAGAGAGAGAGGGAGGGAGAAGAGAGAGATACATATATGAGTTGAGGAGCGGAGTGGAAAATTTGAGAGAAAGCGCGAGAGAGAGAGAGAGTGAGAGAGAGAGCGAGAGCGTGCGAGAGAGAGAGAGAGCGAGAGAGGGGGGGTGGGAGGGGGACAAGGGAGGGAGCAAGGAAGCAAGCGAGGGGGGAGGAAGCAAGGGAAGGAAGCAGGGAGGGAGATAGGGAGAGAGAGAGAGTGCGAGAGGAGCAAAGGAGGGAACGAGGGAGCGGGAGAATATCTTTGAGCTACTGTGAATGTAAACATGGAAACGAGGTAATAAGGAACTCAAAGGAATTTGTTTTAGCACAATTCCAAACAGCCTATTGTAAAACATTACGATGGCACGCAGATGCAGGTGTCGTTGTATATCGCCAATAAACAACCCCTCCTGTTGCACAGCCTCCACCAGCGCTGCAGTGAGCCCACCCACCTCTAGAGGGCACTCTGCCCAGGGCCTGCTGCTCCCTGCGTGCCCAAGACATGTCTTCATCCCTGGCCACCGTCTGCAGCAGGGAGCTCACCGACCCGCGCAGCTGGAAGGATAAACACCAACCCCCACCATCAGACTCTCCAGCACGCACCCCTGCCCCTCTGAGGGCCTCCACACACTTTGGAACATATTATCAGATGTTATTTGACGAATGACGCAACGACGTACCTGGGCCTCCTGATCAGCAGGCGTGGGCGTTCGAGGTCTGGCCCCTTTGTTCTCGTTCATT
>NC_136935.1:35014353-35114353 GCF_949987615.1 Pollachius pollachius | reverse complement strand
TGAACTAGTTCAGTTAAACGTTCATAATTCAAAATTTTGAACGAAGTTCACAGTTCCAAAAAATGAACTAGTTCATAGTTCTTTTTTTCAATATGTTGCTGTGAGCTATTTGTTTTTTCCGGTATTTTGAACATTGAGCCCCCTTTGTGGTTTGTCTAGGATGAAATAGAGTGGTTGAATCAAGTATCGTAGCGAAATACAGTTTATATCGTGTTTTATTGCACATTTAGCGCATTTCGTAAATCCCATTGATTTATTTTGGAAGACTCATTGCTCGTTGGCCGGAAACGAAAAAGGGGGGTGTTCACGTTTGGTTGTAGTCTTTTCGCTCGGTTCTAGCCCTACTGATGAGACGGAGAACCGAGCGAAAAGACTACAACCAAACGTGAACAGCCCCCCTTTCCGTTTCCGGCCAACAAGCAATGATTCTATGAGGTATTCTAGTCCGCTGAACTATGAGCCAGAGAGCTAACGTTATGGATAGTACATATTTATAATTCGTAATTCGTATGGCAGGGGGGCCAACACTTTTTTGGCGTGCAAGCTACTTTAAAAATGAGCAGGTCAAAATGATCTACCTACTGTACATGGCAAAACGCCAACACGGTGGCTGCTGGTAGTTAGTTTCAAGCAGGCTTCCAAATGACAATCAGTCATGGTGGAATGTTATTTGCACTTAATAGAGTAGAGCCAAATAATGCAGTCAAGGAGGTAGCACATTTCCTCATGTTTGGATACTTTCCTTTGTGAGTAAGTTCCAAAATTGTCCATGAGCCCTGGATTTAAGCTCAATATCAGTTTGTACTATCAAAATCTCTTCCTCCACTGCAGACGTGTTTAGGTGAAACAGTGCTGCATTTTTTTGTGATTGAGTAAATCAACCTAAACATCTTCCCTAAATGGATAGCAGTCTTGAGAGTCTTGGAAAAGTTTGTCAAAGTCAAACACACAATTTTCATCAATCCAGTGGTAAATGCCATAGGGATGCAATTCTTTTTTGTTATACGTTATACGTTGTTTTTTTTGGTTTTTTTACGTCACGCGATCTACCCACCCTACCTTTGCGATCGACCGGTCGATCGCAATCTACGTATTTGGGACCTCTGCTCTAGGGTCTATAGCATATAACCGCGTTGTCTGATTACAGTTTAATTCATTTTCCACAATTTAACAGCTCTCGTTTTGAAGAATAATCACCACGCCATTCGTTTCAATGGGAATCGCGCCGGTCTATACTTTCAATTAAAAATTTTTTTTATAAATACATATTTATAATTTGAAATTCGTCCCAGCCTTTATACGACAGATACTATAGGGTCTATAGCATATAACCGCCTTTTCTGATTACAGTTTAATGTAACAGTAAACTGGCAACACCGCAACTGCAAATTAACCACACAGAGATTACCATGGCAACCGGTCAAACAACACGGCGATCTGCGCGCGCATCCGCCGTGTTGATAAACAAATAACCCCCATATTGAACGAAGTTAAACCAAGTGAGGGTGCCGTTCACAGACACCAGAATGAACGAGTTCACAGTAACGTTCATCAGGCGGTAATACAATACGTTCAGTTCACGTTCGCCCAAAATATGAACGAGTTCATGAACTATCGTTCAATGAACGCGTTCAGGCACAACACTGTACATACATGTGTTCCAGTAACAAAATGTTTGAATATTTGAAATCTTTGAGATCACTACATTGTGAAAGCAAAGCAAATTTTAGTTCAAAAGTTGCACATTTGTAGAATATGAGTAGTTCTTAATGTATTAGTTGCTATATGTACAATTTCCTTGATCGTTACATAATATGAAATGTGTTACTAATTTCCAATATTAACATGAAATATAATTCATTTTTATGAAGAATCTGTCAGGGCAGGGGGGGTTACTTTGCCTGTTTAAAATACTCAGCGCGGTGCTGAGCCTGTCAGTCGCCACGGCCTGTGAATGAGATAATGAACGGAGTGTTTCTGAAAGGTCGCTCGCGTCTATAATTCATCGCCAGTCACATGATACGCCGGCAGTCCGATCATGTGGAGTCTCCCTGACCTTCTCCTCAGCTGGTCATCCATACACAACCACGTGGGAGTGCTCTGTGGGCAGCTGGATCTCTAAATTAGCATTGTGCTTAATGTATAATTCTAATGTTAGCATACTACTGCTAACAAAATGCTAAATTAGCACTTAGGTGAATACTCCCAAAGGTCAAAGGTTGAGTAAAGCTATGTGAAAATGGACATTTCTGGGAGTACTGGGGGTTGATGTCTTTCTGCTTTGTGATTAAATACTTGGCTGTTGCGAACATGAGGACAGCTAAACACAATTAATAAACAATGGTTCAACAGACCGCAGGACACGTTGATCACACACACACACACAAAAGCACACTTACCGAGTGAGCGGGAGGAAAGTGTGTGCATAGCCTGTTCTCCCATTTTGGCCACAGCACTGAAGTACGCTTCACTGCAAACTCCCAAGGCTGTGACCCCCCGCCCCCCCCCCCCCCCCACACACACACACACACACACACACACACACACACACACACACACACACAAGCATACAAAGAAAGATAATAGGTTATGCATTTAAAAAATCTTATAATACATTTTTAAAAAATCAGATAATAGCTTCTAGTAGTCTTCATGAAAGTTGTTAAGATTTTTCTTTTTGTATATAGTTGCTTTTACTGAATTGTGCTGTATGTATTGATTCACTAATATCTTTGTTTGTTTTTGTTATGTGTAATGTATTTTACGACTGAAGCATGGGTGAGAGCCCAAGCCTAATATTCCACTTTGTTGGACAACAAATGTAATCTTGAACTAAAACAAAGGTGCCTTAAACTCAATAACAATGACCCGCCATAACAACGTCCGTTCCTTATCTCACCAATCAATCCCTTTACACCACCACCATCCAATCAGAACAACCCTCCTGGCGGCGGTTGTTCCTGACACGTGATAGGCTGCTGAGGACTTTCCAGCCACCAGGCCTGCTGCCAGTGCGGCTATCGCTTTACCGGACGGCCCGGCCGTCCCTGTGACTGAAGACCCCTTCCTGAGTTGGATCGGCCTGAGATGCCCCATGAATAATACACAGCTCCACCAATTACCCCCTGCACCACTCCTGATAGGGCCGCTCCCTGGCCCACAGAGCAGCGGAACGGGGGCTCCGGCCAGCATACCCAATGAGCGAAACGGGAAACCGCTCCTTCTTCCACCGCGTGGAAAATGTGTAATTACCCATTTCTTATTGACTTCTCTGAAATATTTAGATGTCTACGTTGGTGTGTGTGTGTGTGCTTAGGTCTCGCTCTGAGATAAGTTGGTTCAGGTGTTAAAGGGATTGTTTTGTGTTGCCTGTTACTTTGTAAAAGTATTTAGTACTTAGTAAGTGTATGTTCTATATGTAGATAGTGCTGCATGTGTTCATCACTAAGATAACAATATATTGAATATTCATTGAATATTCTACACACCTAAATTGGGCTGTTCCGTTCTACTGGTGATTTATAATTACTTCATGGAGGATTTATTTTGTTTTTTTGTGTGAACAAAGTGCATGTTCCCACCTTGAAAGGCCTTGACATAGCTGTTCCCCAAAGTAACCAGATTCTGAAGTCCTGGGTTGAACTGGTCCATCAAGTTCTGGAAAGAAGACAGAAAACAGACATGAAGGAAGGCAACCCATAGCCCATGCACTATGAACCATTTCCAAAAACAATGCATAGCTGTAGGTATACAAACCTATTATTACGTATGAAGTGAACCGAAACAACCGTGAAAATACACTTATCTTAAAATAACAACACCAACAACAGTTGGATGCACATATAAAAGGCCAAATAGCATGAAACAGAGAAGTCAACGTTCAGTCTTTTAAACAGTACTCACCGAGTACACAGATAGGGTCGATTTGTGTAGTAGATCGCTGGTTCCAGACATGGTGGCGGATGAAAGCTTGAATTAAATGCAAACTTGCTAAAAAATAAATAAAAAATACACAAACGCTATGCCAAGTAGGTCAACAAAAAGTGTCTGACTTCTTTCCAGCGGATTCCCAACTTAATTTGGGACAGTGAAAGTCACCTTCACTCAATCAACAAGCAAAGTAATAGTAGCACCGCTCATTCCATGTAGTTACTCTACAGCTATGGTTTCTCTCCTGGCCCTTTAATGTCCAGCTGAGGCAGACTCATCAGACAGATAAAGGCACTTTCACTGCCATCCCTCCTCAGCATCTGGTGCAGTCTCCGCAAGACACGATTAAACTTCGGTGAAGTGATAACTCGGCACTTTGTTTTCTCTCTCTTTCTTTCTCTCTCTCTCTCTCTCTCTCTCTCTTTCATCTGTTAATACACCTGTGTACTCCTGTCTCACCCACTTTGGGAGAGAAAGAGAGAGAGAACAGGAGAGAGAGCGAAACGGGAGAGAGAATAGGAGTGAGAGCGAGAGAGAGCAAGAGAGAGAGACAGAGAATGGGAGCAAGATGGAAGGATAGAGAGGGAGGGAGAAAGAGAGGGAGGTAGAGAGGGATCTGAGAAAGAGACGTGGGCACAAGTGAGAGAGAGAGAGAGAGAGAGAGAGAGAGAGAGAGATCCATTGGCAGTGAGAGGGGAGGAGGGTAGCGAGGCAGGTGTCATAGATAGGGGCCACAGCCAGGTGAATAATTCATGGGGCCCCTGAAAGGAAAGGAGAGAGAGCAGGCCAGAAGCAACACTGTGAGAAATGCAGAACCTCGCTGGAAAAACAGACCTGGGCCTCTCTGTGGCAGAGCCATGTGTTATCAACATAATTCTGTTAAATGTAGACACATCATGCACACAAAAGACTAAGGAGTTGAGATTGCACCGCTCACACGGGATTCCATCAAAGAAGGCAAATATCAAGGCGACCTATTCATCAACAGACAAAGAAATGCTGTGTTGTGTTCACTGACACACAAGCAGCGGTTACATAAGATACCCTTTTGATTAAAGCCACATGATTCACTCTATTCATGTGGCTCCTAATAATTATATTTCCTTGCTTTCCATGTTTGAGGGCTTGCCTTTCATATTAACTTTGGAAACTCGTTCTGAATTATAAAATACAATATTAAAAGAAAGAAGTCTGGTAATATAAAAAGTTATATTATTTAATTAAAATATTCAAGGAATACAATTACAGTGACTATGAATCTGACAGTTTGATTCATGACTAGACAAATAGGAGCAGCAGGGGAAAATATACTTTTCTGCAGAGTGATCATCCAAGATCCAAAGTTTGGATCTTGGATGGATCAACGTGTCATGTAGCAAAATAACACTTGCTTTTCAACCTAAATATTTCTTTACACCTATACTTAATTTGCCTAGTTACCACATAAATATACCTGCAATTCAACGACTATTCAACTATTGACCAATCACATCTCACAGACTCCTCTGCGTTGTCATCCTCCTATAGGCTCCTCCCCCAGCACCATCGTGCCCCCCCCGTGTGCCTCCATTTAGGCCATGTCGTCGTAGATCACCTCCTCGTTCCCGGCTCCGTCCCAAACTCCTCCCCTGGCTCCGCCCATGGTTCCAGCCCCGCCCTCCTTCTCCTCCAGACAGCGGTTGACGGCCCGCAGCACGACGGTCAGGCGTCGGTCCAGCGCCGCCAGGTGGGGCTCGGCGAGGAGGGGCGTCGTGGCAACGGACAGGGGGTCCCGGCCCAGGGACTCTCTCATGACATCGCTGAGGCGGAAGTGAGGGAGCGCCAGGAGGCGGAGCCGCAGCCAGGTGGAACGACGGATCCTGAGGGAGAGAGAGGGGGAGGGAGGGAGGGGGGAGAGAGAGAGGCGGATGGAGATAAACAGAGGGAGAGGGAGAGATAACGAGGGAGAGGGGGAGGGAGGAGGAGAGGGAGGGAGGGAGAGAGAGAAGGGGAGAGAGGAGATTGAGATATTTATGGGGGGAGAGATCATGATCACACAACACAAACTTGTTTCATGCCGTCTCTCTGTCTCTTTAAAATAAACACAACATTTATGACACAAATTCGATTTTTGGGATTGAAAAGTATTGTATCACAGCTGAATAGCTTTCATAATCAATATTTCATCCTCACCTGCAGCACTGTCTGAGTGGAGCTAAGATAGACGGCTCGTCTTTAGAGTGGCGTCCGAACCTGGGAAGGGGGACAGGGTCAGTCTAACTTCATAAAGAGAAGAACATACAGTATGTACAGAACATACAGATGGAGGGGAATCCATCCGTGATCAGTATGACTCACGCCCTGCCGTTGTCCAGGTGCAGCAGGAACGTGTCGTTCCCAAACTTCTCGAAGGTCTCGTAGTGGTGGCGATCCATGTTGCCTGGAAAAAAGAAAATCTCTAGCGTCAACTTCAGCTAATTAATATAGTTTCAAACATGACAATGAATATTGTTTCAAACATTACAATGAATATAGTTTCAAAGAGGATACGACGGCTGGCTCCATCGTATCCATAGCAACTGAAAAACCACACTCCACCAAACACTTGAAAGTATTCTTTATTACAGCAAACTTCATCATCTCTATTGAAAACATCAAAAGGGGGTCCATAGAATAGAATGCAGATACATTCATCATTCTTCACGCACTCATAGACACACACCCCTTTGATCTTCAAGCACATGAACTAAACTAACTGCATCTATCTAACCAGTGGCCACTTAAAGCGCTTTACAATATTGCCTCACATTCATCCATTCAGACACACATTCACACAACGACGGCGGTGTCAACCATGCAAGGCGACAGCCAGCTCATCAGGAGCAGTCAGGGTGAGTTGTCTTGCTCAGGGACACCTCGACGCTCAGCTAGGAGGAGCCGGGGATCGAACTAGCAACCTTGCGGTTGTTAGTCGACCCGCTCAACCTGCCAGTACACAACAAACATTACACGACATATGACAGACATCGTTCATCATGGATGAATCCAGACCGGCCGTGGGTCTAGCCATTAGAGGGTGCTGACCAGCCGGACCCGCCTGAGTCGACACCACCCGGGGTCCAGCTCCGTCGCCAGGGGCACCCAGGTCAGGGGCCTGTCCCCTCCCTCCACGTAGAGCGGGCAGCGGAAGAGGCAGGACAAGGGCTCTGCGTCGGATCCCAGTGCGTCCGATGGGTCGGGCGGGGTAGCGCTTCCCCGGGAACGGTTGCTAAGACGACCGACAATCCGCGATGTGACGCGCAGCATGGGCAAGGAGCACGAATGAGTGGACGCCGAGTCCCGCACGGCTCCCAGCCTGGTGTCCCACAATGCACCTCTCAGCTGGAGGCCGCACAGGTGCACGCTGCCGGGCGCAGGCGCCGGAGATGAGGTGGGGCCACTCAGCACCTGTGATTAAAGTTTTCCAATGGTCAGCTGGGGAATTTAATACAAGCCTAGACTGGGGTCTGGCGGTGTGACATCCTAGCTGTTAGCCGGCTAGCCATGCTGCTATCCAGCATGGTGGCTACTTGAGTGACGTCAAACGGATTTCATACTTTATAGTGCTTCCACCAACCAATTAACAATATTAATTAGTCATTCATTGATTGGTAGTTTGATTCGTGGGAAAAAGTCTTCTAGCCAAAAATAGGATTTTATTTCGGTTATCACTAAAAGACGGTGTTATTTTAGTTAAAGTGACAAAACGCCAAACATTAATATGTTGACATTTAAGACATTTAACCTTGTTTAAAATAAAAACCAAAACATTATCTGGGTTCATTTCCTCTTTAAATGTGCTTCCTTCCAATGTAAAGCACCCTGAACGGCAGTGCGTCTGAAATGTAACCGCATGAAAGGGCCTCACCTGAGCCCCAGTGAGGCTTCTCTCTCCCTCCGTCATTAACTGGAAGTCCAGCGTGAGGTGGCTGGGCTCGGTGTTCCTTCGCTGGGCCGCCTCTCTCAACACCGCCGCCAGGAAGCCCCGGGGGTTGGCGAACGCAGACGGCCGGTATGCGGCGGGCGGGTCTCTCGCCTCAGCCCCGCCCCAAAGGTACGTGGCAATGAGCTCCGCCTTCCTCTCCAAACGGGCCAGATCGCCGTCGAGGAGGGGATCGCGGCGTCCCTGCTGGCGCCGGACGGATCGCGCCAGCAGGGACGCCTGAAGACCCCCGAGTGCGGCCCACTCCGCCCACAGGAAGTCCTGGATCGGACCCCCGGCCGGATCAACGATGGCGTCCTCGTCTGTGCAGCGAGGAGCGTGAAGGCGGTCGTCCAAAGCCGCGAGTCTCTCCCTGAAGGACCCACCGGGGCGGGCATCTGGGGTCCCGGAGCGTGGTCCCCGTACTCCCTCTCCTCCGGCGGACGGCGCATGGCTGAGGCCCAGGAGCGTGTGAAGGGTGTGGGAGCGGGTCCGGAGGGAGTCCTCCGCCTGCTCAGGGCTGAGGCCCAGCGGCGGGGGCAAACTGTGGTCCGTCACGCTCCAGACACGCCGCTCCACAGAGTGAAGGAGTCCTGCGGGGTCTGGGGGGGGGAGAACGTGGAGAACCGGGGACAGCAAGCAATGAATTATTACAAGCCTGAGATAGTCATCGGATGTTTGCATCATAGTATTTCTAGCCAAAGCTAATATACGACACTTGTTCCTATTAGGGCTTTTGGTAAAAAATAATAATATTACAGATTAACATTATTAAAAAGTAAGAAAACGGAGATGAACTAAAATGGAAAAATTAAAGAAGAAAAAGGAAGAATACAGAGAGATACAGAGAGCACGCTGTAAAAAAAAACTATGCAAGCATGGTTGTTGCTTAATAAGCCAGAATTGTGGCTTATTATTCTTCTGAAGATGTCAAATGTAGGGATACATTTCAAGTTATCTGGCAGTGAGTTCCATAATTCTGTCCCTTTTGCTGAAAAGGCAGCTTGAGCAAAATATGTTTTGCAGAAAGGAAAACTACAATTGGCTTTTGACAACTGTGTTGACGCCTTTGTATTCCAGTGTTTTGGTTTGGTCTGAGGGTATATATAATTTGATCTGATAAACTCATTATACAGCCCTGTTTGTGTGTGTGCGTGAGTGCGTGCGAGTGACTGAGTAAGTGAGTGTGTGTCTACCAGGCCGGTCAGGGAGGGGGTCTAGGATGCTGAGAAGACCACCAGGTCCCCCCCAGCAGGGCGGAGCCACAGGACTGAGGAGACCCCTGGCCACGCAGCCCACCTCCTCTAGGTCCTCGGGGTCAGGAACATGGCCGCCATAGACCACGCCCACTGCATCGCCAACAGGACATAAATTATGCACCTCGTTTTCCCTTATCATTTGTATTTTCTTTATGCGCAAACTGTAACACGATCAAGAGAGCTTGAATCACATAACGCGTACCCCACAAATATGATGACGATAATATAATAATAAAATAACCAGGATAAATAAATGAAATATATATAATTGTTTTAGTTCCTATATATGTATGAATTTATATTTCCTATTGAAATTCCTCTTCATAATTGCCTCATTAATTCCCCTACCCAGGTTCTCTAGAGCGCCCATCTTGTCGTGGCAGCGTCCGGAGACCCTTGAGAAGGCTTCCACCAGGGTCAGGAGGTCTTCGAGACCCCTGGAGAGACACAGCACACACTCTCATCATCGGGGCTTACACAGCAACACTTTACCATGAAGTGGCTTCAGGACATCATTTTGTTGGCCATCTGAAGATACAGTATGGAATATAGGACTATCATTGATTGTTTCTGTCAGTATGGGCTCTTATCTATGCATGCAGTGTTTGCATATGTTAAAGCATGATTTCGTCTATCTTGTATTTAATGGTGGGTACGTCGTTATTGAGCCAAATTAGCGGAATGGGTGAAGTACTGCAGTCCAAATGTACAATATTGGAAGGGACCTTAACTTCAAGTTGGTCAGCTAATGTATACCTTTGCAATTTATATATTCTTTGATTTCTAAACCAGCTCATGTGGCATCCGTCTTAAAATCCTCCTGGGGTCTAAACTGTCTGCATACTTCAGATGAACGAGTAAGCCGTGTTTTTAGGCCGGCTCAGGTGCTGAAAACACGCTTCAGAGGACCAGACCTATGAGGTGTGTTTTGTCGGGGTCCTCACCAGCCCCCCGGCCCGGCGCCCCCCCGCCCAGAGGGCAGGAGGGCTCGTCTCTGCTGCAGGACGGCGTGCAGGAGGGCGCAGCGGAGGAGGAGGGGAGGCTCCAGGCCGCCGGGGGGGGGGGGCCGTCGCGGGGCACAGCACTGTCCGCAGGGCCAGGCTCAGCTCCTCCCTCAGGTCCCAGGGGGGGTCACAGACCACCGGCAGCCCACACGCCCGCACGGAGGCTGCAGAGGGGATCAAGGTGGTGTTATGGGGGTGACCTTGTGGGTAGGACTGCCAAGTTTTAGAAATAATATGCGTTGTGTTGTACAATATTTTATTTTCGCTTGGGCTTTGCGTGGCATTCAGATTACAGAGCTTTTTGGTGGCGAATTCAATGGGAAAGTATGACAAAAAAAAGAAAATGATGGCAAAAATTGCAAAGCACTCTCGATAGGTATCTGTTTTTCATCTATTCTTTTTCCACACGATTCAATACAACGACAAGGACATTGCTGTTCTCTGAATGAAATCGTATTTTTGCTGGCAGATTTTTTAAGTTGTGTTCTACGCCTAGCAGGGGCTGTCTACGACTGCTTGGGTTGTCTGATCATAAACTGATCAACATGAACAGTGATGGTTGTTCGCTGTGCATGCAGAGCCTGCATGCCACTCCCTAGCAGCAAACTGTATTCAAGAACCCCTAAACAAGAGTAAATTGTGTTATCAGACAGACTTCAACAAAAAAATGTCAACGATTTCCCGTCCAGTGGCACGAATATTGCACATGGGCGCATTGCGATTTCGATACAAAACAATTTATCTCGCAGCCCTTTTGTGGGCGTTCTGTGATTGTATTGTGATGATATTGTGATAATGTGTGAAGGAGGGTATCGTGGTTTTACGGTGGTGAACATTTATTATAACAATAAATGGGTTTGTTATGTCATTACTACTTCAAAAAGAATCCATTGTCTAAACATCCCAGAAAACAACCAACAAATAATCCATACGTATAAATAAAAATATGCAAATGGTTGTGCGGTGAAGGTTGCCGGTCCTACCGGGCACGGAGCCCTGGGCTGCCCCACGGGTGATGAACCACAGCCTGAAGAGAGGGTGGGCCGGCCCCCTGGTGGGCTGCCCCTCAGTGCTGGGACCCTCACACTGCTCTCCTTCCACATGGGGGGCTGGTCGTTTCAGGAGGAAGGGGAGCCAAAATACAATGAATTCAATCCATTCAATTCATTTTAGTAAATTATTACATGAAAACTGTATTCACATCTCAATGACATTCATTATGTTGGGTCAACCGACCTTTGCGGGGGGGAAACAGCTGATTGATATAAAAAAGCACTTTGTCATCCCATTGGTGGAGCAGGTGACAGTGGGTGAAAACCAGCCAATGGCCTTCGGTTACAGCTCTCCCCAGTGCTGAGAGAAGGAAGTCCCCGTCCCGCTCAGCAGCCAATGAAACGACTTCCACATGAACCTTTAGAAAAACAGTGTCCATGTCGCATGTATTGGTGCAACAGTAATTCAAATGCATTTTTATTTTGTTGCATTTATTTTTATAAAATGGGACATAAAACTACAAAATAAAGCAACAAATCGGACAGAAAACCACAGTAAAACCATTGCAGGTGAAGTGATTTGATGTATCTCCGTACACACCCCTACATCAATGCATCATGCCGTACCTCTTTGGTGTGCTCCTGCTGGCTGGCCAGCAGCCTCAGCAGGTGAAGGGGGTTCACCCCGCCCCCCACGCTGGGCACGGTGAACACCACGGGGCCCCAGTGGTCCTTCAGGAAGCGGGAGAAGGCGCCGGGGCGGCGGGTGGGCCCCGTGTCCCTGGCCGGCCCCAGGACGGCGGCGGCTAGGTCCTGGGCCCCGGGCCCCAGGCTCCCGGGGAGCAGCGTCCTCCAGAGCAGCCCTCGCTGCAGGAGGCTGAGGTGGCCGTGGGAGGGGCACGCCGCCGCAGCCCCCGCCGCGGTGCGCGTGGGGCCGAGGCGCAGGTACTCTCGCCACTGGCGAGGGGCGGCGGCCAGCGAGGCCAGCAGGCCCCGGAACGCGGGCGCCCGCTCCAGGAGGGACAGGTCGCCGTGGAGCTCCGCCGGGATCCAGCGGGGCAGCGTGTAGCGCCGTGTCTCCGCGGGCAACGCCGAGGTCCGATCCACGCCACGCAGGCCGCGGAGGAAGGCGGCCTCCTCTGGGGCGGAGCAGAGCCCGTGGTGGAGCAGTGTGGCCGTGGCGGCCAGCACCTCGAGGACCCGGCCGTGGCTCTGGGACAGGCAGGGGCGGTACAGCGCCAGGAGACGGCCCACCATCCCCTGAGTGGCCGCCGGCACGCGGCCCTGTTCCGGCACTCTGCCCGGGCCGCCCTCCCAGCACCACCAGCCGTCCGGGTTCCCCGGGTCCTGCGGCGCCTCCCTGCGCATGGCGCTGACGTAGGCCTGCAGGGTGAAGCGGTAGGCGGGGGAGAGGCGGGAGACGTCCTGCAGGACCCGGTAGAGGAGGGCAGCCAGCGCTGCCGCACGCCTGGCCGGCCCTAGCAGGGAGTCCAGGCGCCGCAGCTCGCCGACGAGCCGCCCCTCCTGGGCCCTGAGCTCCACGGATGTCCCCCGGCACGCTAGCAGGCGTGGGGGAAAGCAGGGGTCTTCTGACAGCGGGGACGACGACCCAAGGATGTAGTCCATTAGGGCGACCTGGAGGGAGGATGACGATAATTATAATGATGGGGATGTCGATGATGAAGACAACCATGCTGAAGGTCAATGACCACTTGATCTCTGATCTCACAGTTTTGAGTGACAAAGGGTTCTTCTGTCTCACTTTCGATACGACAATGTATGAGATACGGTTAATTTTTCCCTCTACGGTCAACTACGTCTGAATTTACATTTCAATCCCACCACTCTTTGTTTAAAGTTATACTAGTTTCGATATATTTTTGTTTTTGTTCTCTGCAGATGCTTATCTTACATTTTGTATCTAATGATTCTACTGTTTGGTAATTCGGTAATAAGTACTGAACCCCCCCAGAAAAACATTTGGGATTTAATAATCAACCTATCCTTTCTTATGTTTACTCGTCGTATCTCCAGACTAAGTTGTTTGCAGTTGTGCATGGGTTCTCATCACCTGCTCCTCCCTGATGCTCTCCTGCAGCGTGTGGAGCTCCTTCTGGACAGCAGAGTGCTGCTGGACCAGCGGCTCCAGACCCTGACAGGGCAGCAGCGCCCCCAGCATCAGCTCCTGGAGCTGGGCCGAGCCGGGGGAGACGTCAACCACCCTCACCGCAAGCAGCACCAATGGCTGGATCTCTGTCGCAGACCGCAGGGGACCGGAGCGTTAGACGACCCCGCCTGTTCTCTTTCGGTTACTATTTGCTGTGATGTTGGTTTGATGATGTCTCGCCTCACCGTGGAGTAGTCTGACAGGCAGGCCGGTGCAGAGGACCAGGTTGAAGTCCGGATGGGGGCGCTGGTCCTTCGTCCACGGCCCCGTGGGACCATCATCGCCACCATGATGGTCCTCGGCCCCGGAGGACCGTTGGTTCCTGACCAACCTGGCCAGGAACCCGGGGCTGGGGACGGCCCTCTCCACGTGAGACACCAGGACACTCAGGCCTACGGGGGACGGGACCACACAGGGGAGCAGCGGGAGGTTTAGTTATACAGACACAAACCGGATACTTCACCATCACAGCTTTGAGCCAAATAGGTCACCTCTCTCTTCAGCAAAGTCCAGCTTGTTGATCAGCTGGGGGTCGTCAGCACAGACCACCAGGTCGTACTTCTCTTCTGCACATAAATCCCCTGTTTAGTTTTCATGTCATCTATATTTATCGTTTCAGATTCTAAATAAGCATTTGCTGATTTTATCCAGAGCGAATTACAGTGAATTTCCAAAAGCCCCTTGGGATAGTTTCCTATCCTAAGTGTTGGGTCAAAACCTGTTGCACCCACCTGACAGAAGCCAGTCTGGGGGGCCGTCCTCTTGATCCCAGCCCTGGGCGTCAGCCAGCAGGGGCCAGAAGAGGGCGGGCCAGGGGTCCCTGTGGCCCCACAGCAGCAGACTCATCACCAGCTGGTCACAGGACGACTCCGCCTGGTGTGGGCGGGCCCCCAGCGCCCGAAACAAGGCCCCCTCCAGCTTCTCGGCCAGGGGGATGCCGGTCCACGGCGGGGGGTCCGAGGCGCTGATCTCAGAGTGTGTGAACAGTGGGGCTCTCGGGTCCTGGGGCTCAGGGTCTAGGTCCCCCGTCTGACACAGGAGCCTCCACTTTCCCAGCAGCTCTGTCCGCAGTGCGGGGCCGAAGGGGCCCAGGTAGCAGACTATGGCCGCCATGAGGAGAGCGTCTCCTGGGAGGGTCTGGCTGTTGGATTGCACCTCCTGGGGAGAGATGGAGCAGGGAGGATGGTACATTCACTAAAACCAAGACGGAAACGGACTTGGACTTCATTTGATCCGAGGGTTACAGAATATAAGAGATGGGTTACAGAGGTTGGCCGATGAAAGTGTGGAACACTGATTTCCACACTTTTAAAAACACTTTAAAAGACACATCTCCATGTGTGTATGTTTTTTCCAATCGTATGTTATTATATTTTTTTCTGTCTTTATATTGAACTTCTTGTGTTTCATTACCGTTAAATTTGCTCTCTTAAGCACTGTCTCAATATTTGCTATAGAAAAAAGAATTGAATTTTTGGTATCACATTTTCACAATCTGTTATGAATCCTCCATCTATTGATCTATGGTATGTATATACCATAAAAACACACACAACTCACCTGGGCCTCAGTCGTCCAATCAGCGAGATGGCTCGCCGTCATCGCCACGGTGACCGCCAGCCGCCTCTCCTGCTCCACGGCCGCCGCCAGCCTGGCGTTCTCCTCCCCCAGGTCTGAGCGAACGGCCGTCAGCTGACTAGTAAACTCCACGATACGCTGGCCGCCTTTCTCCTCTCGCTTCCTGTCCTGGCCCAGGCGCCGGCGCGCCTGATTGGCCAGCTCCGACAGGTGGCGCCGGCGGGCCTCCAGCGGGACGGCCCGGCGCCGGGCGAGGGCGGCGCTGTACACGGCCCGGGACCAGCGGCACAGAGACTCACAGGCCCGGCTCACCTCCCTCGCCGCCACGGGCAGGAAGTAGGGGGCGGCGACCATCTCCCCCAGTTGCCGAAGCTGGCTGTCACTCAGACTGCTGCGGTCGAAGAACTCCAACTCCTGGGGGATTGGACCAATCAGGAGAAGCTGATGTTATCTTGAATGATCTCTTCATGCATTATCCTTTGGTTGTTATAAACAGCTTATGGATAATGAGCTAATTTGAGGAAGCTAGATATATGTTAAAGTATGCATTTGTGTAAAACCTTAAGGAAGTGAGAATTATTGTAGTATTGCTGTCCAATTGATCTATTCATTCATATATTATTATTATTTACATTTACATTTAGGGCATTTAGCAGGCGCTTTTATCCAAATCGAATTACAATAAGTGCATTTGTTACAATAAGTACATTTTTATACAATTGTATTATGATTATCCTTATTCACATATATAAACTACAGAACCTATATATATGCTTCACATCTCGACAGATTGAATGTGTGGTACCTGTAGTAGCTGTATTAAGTGTGACTGTGCAGAGTGCTTGATTTGTTAATTAAACAATTAGCAGACGCTTTTATCCAAAGCATACTTAGGCGCACACTTAGTCATTCATGAGACGGCAGCGGTGAGAACTCTAGCTCTGGAAGGCTTACAGGGAGACTGGTTAGTGAGGCTAAAACCCAGAACCTTCCAGCTAGATTATCTATCCACTTTATTGGCTCTGTCTATGGTAAATGGTAAATTGACTGCATTTATATAGCGGTTTTATCCAAAGTGCTTTACAATATTGCCTGACGTTCACCCATTCATGCACACATTCACACACCGACAGCGGAGTCAACCATGGAAGGCGACAGCCAGCTCGTCGGGAGTTAGGGTTAGGTGCCTTGCTCAGGGACACCTCGACATACGAGGAGCCGGGAATCGAACTAGCAACCTTGCAGTTGCCAGCCAACCCTCTTGAGCTACTGCCGCTCCTGCCTGCCGCCTATGTCTTTTTACGATGACTGCGACCGACTACAGCTACGTTCATCCCTCTGTCTGTGTGCTTCCTTCAGCGCTGGTGGCTGTAGTGGCGGTGAAACCCGACCCGCATCCTCCCGTCTCCACACCTCATAGAAGTCGTGCTGTCCCAGGAGCTGCCTGGCGCTGTCCCAGCTGCAAGGCCGGTTGAACAGCAGACACAGGGCGTCCAGCACCCTCACCACGCCCTGCGGGGGGTCCCTGTAGCTCCGCACCTCCTCCAGGTCCCCCACCCTGAGGCACTGCAGGGCATCCAGGCCGGAGAGCAGCAGGGGACGCTCCTGGTGGTGGGGATGACGGTAATGGGAGACGAATGAATGGATTAAAAGAGAGGTGGACGCGCAAAGGTGAGCATTTTTTTTTTGGTTTCTATTTTGAACAAAGATGTTGGCAATCTGGGATCCCGCTAGATTGGGTAGCCCCGCCCATTCTGCCAGCGAATTGAGTTCGTCCTGCAGAAGGGTTTGGAGAAGTGAAATACATTTCTTTCTGCTTCCGATACGTTTTTGCGGGAGCCAATCACCAAGCTGTTTTTTCCCCCTGGCGCACTATTGGCTGGTTTAACACAGGGAAGCGACGGCAAGCAGCCAATTGCGTACAGAGTCATTTGAACTAGGCCCAGTGATCACGCCTCTTGTGCTGAAGAAAATGACAGCAGCTTCCCCAGACCAACGTGCAATCTACGATTGAGCTTGGTCTGGCAAAAGACAGGCTAGGATCCCGCAGCCCTGTTCATAGTTCACATTGAAGTGGGGATTTATTATTAATTATTTTTTTGTTTATTTCTGTAGTGACCTGAGTTGATTTGAAACCTTCACAGACACTTGTTACAGTTACCATTCCCTACAGTTAAGCTCGTCTGCTGTCATATTTATGATTATTAATTGTTGGTAATTTTTTAAAAGTTTGATTTGTGAGACTGGCTACTTAGTTAAGTCTTACATCGATACTTAGTGATGCTGGTGGGTATTTTCTTTATGAGAGAGCAGATGTGAATTTTACTGAAGACATTATAGTGGACATGTTTAATTTTCTTTGTTAATTATTTGCAGATTTCTTTTTGTTTGGGGACCTTCTCAGAAGTCTGTGTGTATGTTCTGTGATATACAGTCAAATTTAACTCCATTGAATTACAAATATTCCATGATTATGAATTTGAACAGACCATATGGTCACCGATAAGGAACGTGTGATTGATCCTTGTTTTCTTCCTCTTGGTGATGTGATTGGTTAGTAGGTGGGTGAATGGGATTGGTCGCTGTACCTCCTCTACATGGGTGTCTATCTGCTCCTGGAGGAGGCGTCTCTGCTCCTCCAGCTGGTGCAGGTTTTGCTCCTCCACCACACACCTCCGCCTCTTCTCCTCACATAGCACCTCCTCCGCCTCAATCTCCCTGAGGAGTTCCTGCTCTCGCTGGGGAGCACGGACACAGACACGGGGAGTTAAGAGTTTATCCTTTGTTTTGTTATAGTTTGTTTAAGTTTGGTGGTATAGATCAAAACTAAGATGGAGATTAATATTAGCAACTTGAAAGAGGGCAGAGTAGCCATTAGCTTCAATTTTTTTTTACTCCTACAAATATATATTTTTAAGTGGTACTTTGTGCATAGTGGGAGTAAGCAACGTAATATATGTCCTAGAGTCAAGAGTCAGGGCACCCATTTCTGAATGTATACACGGAGGTGATGGCTGTTGATTACATCCGATAAGCAATACCTGCTGTAGTTTCCCAACTTCCTCCTTCAGTCTTTCCACTTCCTGTTTGTGCTGCAGAGCGATGTTGTTCAGGTCCTCCAGGCGGGCCAGAGCTCTTCCCACTCTGAATAGTTTGGGAAGAGCATGTAAGAACAGTATGAAACCCGCCTGGGGGGAAAATATAAGACTGAGCTCATGAACTAACTCTAGCACATTCACATTGACGTGGAAACCGAAATGTTGATGAATGTGCACTGCACCTAGTAAATTAATAAATAAATACATAAACAATCCATACTTGGGGGACACAAATCTATGTTCCATCAACCCTCATTAAATATGTACAGCCAATGGCAAGAATCATTGTTAGGGCTCGCCCTGTGATTCGTTTACAATCAATACAGCAGGTGCAATGACTTGGCCGTCACTGCTGCCTTTATAAATAAAGAAAGTACTATCTTGCCAAAAAGGGGCGTTTAAATTGATGTTCCTCACTCACCTTTCGGCTCGCCTGAGTCCTTGGTTGCGGAGCAGGTCCCCGAGGTAGAAGAAGTGTGCGATGAACTCCAAGTAGGTTCCCGGGCTGAAGGGATGGGTTCCTAGGGAGACGGCTGCGTAGCGACACGCGGCCAGGTGGATCGATGCCATGGCCGACGACAGACTGGCTGCTAGAGCTGCTTCATGAGGACACAGGGGACACACTTATACGCACAGAAATACTTCCACCAATCAATTTTAGATTAATAATATAAATTCTCCAATAATAATCTAAATGGCAGCACTGGCCAGTTAAATAGGTAAGGGTAAGGGGCCACTAATGGTTAAATGTCTGCCCAGTGCCGAATATACATGCAGCACTTTGAATGCCAAGTACCAATGCACTAAGGTGCTATATTATGCTTTGTATTTTACACAGCGCAACACTAAGCCCAATAACAACACAACCTGGATGGAGACGGAAATACACCAGGCGTGAACGTACTCTCTGCGTCCAGACGGGAGAGAAGAGGAGTGTTGGTGAGATGGTGGGCAGCGGTCTCCACCAGGGCCTGTCGAGTCCAGGACTGGTAGAGCTCCACACAGCAGCCCAGGCTGAGGGCCCGGCCCAGCCCAGCCTGGGGGTACAGAGAGGTCACACACTCAAACCTATTGCATGTAGTTCAGAGTTCTCCCCAAAAAATGCAAAAGTGAAGCGGAAATTCAAATATTTTTTCATTTTTTTATTTTGCTATTCATTTCTTGAAAGGTTAAATTGGAGATATTGTGTTTTTAGTTTGAATTTAAACTTTAAACTGCACAGTTATGTATGCTGGCATACATAACTGCTCCCCCCCCCCCCCCCCCCCCCCCCCCCCCCTCCTCCCGACTGTTTGCATGAGTGGGTAGAAGGGTGTTCACGACCATGTAAAAAGGTCCCTGGGAGAATCTTGCAGCCTATTGGACAACTGCTCGGGCTTAAATATAGAGACCTAAATAATTTATTGTGTGCCTGTAAAAGGAAAACATAATCACATTGGTGTTTGAAGCGTTTTCTGCAGGTGGGTCGGGTCTGTCTGGGCAGAGTGGCATCAACAGGAAAACGTGCAAGTTCCTCTGAAAGTTCCTGAAAAACCTGCAATAAAACCCAATGAACAGCAATGTTTTATCAGCTCATCCCCCCGAAGCATCTTAAATTCAACTTAATCATCAGAAACTATAACTCGTGAATCTATGAAAACATTCTTAGGTCATTCAGAAAAGTGACTGAAAAACTGGTTGATATTTCCCTTCCAGGTGCTTCCAGGTGCTACATTATGTAAAAGGCATTGCATGGAAGTTATAGTTGAATCTGTCTCTTACTCCTGGATAATCTGTCCACGTATGTGTCTTCTAAGTGGCTCCTTGGCAGCAGAGACTCTGGGGACGAGGTTGGCCCACTCCCGGCCAGAGTACAGCCCTTCCCCTGTGCCGTGGCTCATCAGCCCCAGCACCCGGTCTCTCAGGGTCTGACTGACGTCTTGGTGGACCAGCATCACCACATCCCTGCCTCCCCCTCCTCCTCCTCCTCCTCCTACGTGCCTCCCTGCCTGCTTCAAGATCTGGTCCAGCGTCTCCTCGTTACCGCTGTGAACCTCTATCATCGGACAGCCGGCGATGCGGGCGGCCAGGCGCACGTTGGTCCTGCGCCCAGTTGCCCTGGCCGCGGCCAGCAGGACCCCGTGGCCCCCGGGGACCAGCAGGGCCCTGAGGATGTGCAGCAGCTGCAGCGCCCTCTGCTGGTGGATGAAGTGACTGGAGGCGATGCCCCCTCCGCTCGCTCCGGCGCGGCCCAGCGTCGCCTCTCTGAGCGTTGCAGATAACCGTCGAGTCAGTTCGTCTAGCGGTTGCCGCTGGTAGGAGAGCTGGAGTCTGGGGTCATCTCCTTGGGCCGTGGAGCGAGTCGTTATGGAGAGACCGGGGCCGTAGGTTATCTGATCCATAGAGTCCACCAGTTGCTGGATGTATTGTGCTGGAAGAAGAGATGGGACTGCCCTTGACTTGTCAGAGTCATTGCTTTCAGGTTGAGCGGATTGTTCTGTTGCGATATGAGCCCCGTTACTTTCTGATTGACATAGTGGTTTTGGCTCTTTTGGTGGAGAAGGCGTTAAGAGTCTACCTTTTTCTATGTTCAAATCTTTTGAAAGGGATTTTTCAGCTTCTTCTGCCTCTTCATTTTGATTTAGTTTTCTCCCTTCATAACACAAGTTGTCCTTCAACAAACTATCTTGCGTATTGTTATTGGAAATGATGCTGACCTCTTGGTTTGCTAAGTCAGAGCCACTCGGAGTGTCTAGAGTTTGTGGGGTTGGCAAAGAAACCACAGCCACCAACGGTGCAGGCAAGGCTTCACTCTTTTCTTCACCAGTGCCTTGAATACCCACACTCTGATTGGCTGTCTCAAAGGTTCCTGTTGTTCCAGGGCTGAGTGGTATCCCAATGAGGAAAGCACCAACGTTAGATGTTTCCTCTGACTCAAGCGCATGGTTATCTCCGATGTCTCCACAGGTGAAAAAGGTCTCAGATGCCCTGGAGATCAGCGACAGCAGCAGCTGGCTCTCCTCCTCACAACCCAGCCGGTCGCCGAAGGTACGCAGACACTCGTGCCCCCAGAGATGGGTTATATCGAGAAGGGTGGCGAGGGACTTCGACGGGACACGAGGACACCAGGTCTGCCCGGTTTGGGAGACAACAAGCTTGTGTGTCTGACTCTGCGATTGGCGGCAAAGAGTCATTCCCCGGAAGATCTTTTGCAGGTCTCGATGGGAGAACATGAAATGAGGCCTTTGCTCTGTGAGGGGGAAGTGTTCACACACGGTATGGTACAGTTCTTTGGTAGCGGAGATGATGCAGCGTGCCATATCAACAAAGCTGGGCACATGGGGCACATCTTTGAGCCAGAGCCTCAGCATAGGAACGTGGATTGAAAACAGGACGTCGACCGAGAGCGCGGGGAGGACGAAATTGGAGAACAGGCGCCGGAGACGGGCACTGAGTCCGAGACCCCCCCTGGAAGAGGAGAGGCAGGTGGCCAGGTAGTTGACGGATCCCGACGCAAACAATTTAATATGAGTGCCGTCGGGCGTCAGGGCTCCTCCTGTGGACATACTCAGTCGCAACGTCTCCAAAGCCATGGACGCTTTTCCTAAGGCACCTAAGAGCAGGAACAGCCATTGTTAACTATTTACAAATAACATAATTGAATGGTTTCTCTTGTAACAAATAAAGATTGGAGAATACTTAAGGATAAATAATTAATCTACACAGGGCTGAAATTTTTTGTCGGATATGATTGGCACATCATCCTTTGAACTCGATTATATTCATATGTCTCACTCACCATTTGGGGCAAAATGCAGGTCATCCACAAACAGAACCATTCCAGACTGCTTGGTCCTTACTGGCCCCCCTGTACGTTTGGACGTCCCCTGGCAGCCCATGTTATGCAGAGCTTGTCGGACATCCCGGTGGCTCAGGAGCGAACTGGATGGCAGGCTGATGTGGGCTCTGTTTGCACTCAAAAGAGCTCTGCACAGAGAGGTTCTCCCGGATACAGCCTCTCCCACCAACAGCACCGGCTGGCGGGCCTCCAGCATGCAGTGGAGCAGATATGCATGTTTCTGGTGCTGAGCATATAAACATACAAATCAGCATACATGAACGACAAGATGGAATGATTTGGGACTAAAAGAAAATGACATATGTTTCAGAAAAAAAGGTTGTGAAATAATTTGGATGTGCAATTTAGTCGTTTACCAGATGAGTCAACTTATTAAACGTAAACATTTGCAACAAACCTCGAGAATAGTTGGAAAAGGCAACTGAGCGATGAGGCATCGTGGGCCGTTGATACTGTTGACGACCTCACTGACGGTCCTCTCAGTCGGGCTGAAAAAGTGCTCAAAGATGATCTCTTCACCTGGAACCTTAATGCTATACCTGCTGTTGAAGAGCACCTGGCGAGCCAGCTGGTCAAACCGTGGCCAGTGGCTAGCATGGACACAAAGCATATTCACAAAGTCTGAATCACAGACATTCATGCCATCATTTATCCCTTTTAGGTTATAGGTTCCTTACCGAGGATGCAGATGTGCACCAAATCCCCAGATGTAGGCCACTAGAAAGATGTTTCTGGTTTGAAGATCCAGATGCCTGCGGTTGTTGAGATCATCTGTGCCTTGTGAGTAAGCTCCTTGAAGTATGCCTGTAAGGGATGTATCCCCTTGTTAGAGAATTGGAGTTTTATCATTAATAATATCATAGTTTTGAATGAAAGTTTTACCATACCATAACTGGCCTGGGGCTTTGCTGAATCTTTGAAATGCGGTCCAACTCCCGATACCTCAAGCAGGGCCCGTAGAATCCTGATGAATGACATGACTTCTCCGAGTCCATTCACAGGGTTAGAAGAGCTGATATCTCCTTCACTATACATTGCAGAGGTCAGATTGTGTTGCTCAAGTGATTGGAGCGTCTTGCTGAAAAGGTCTTCTGCCAGACGATTCCACATGGCTATGGTCCCTTGATCCAGTGAGCCCTCTCGAATAAGAGCATCCAGTTCAGCCTTCCACACTGACTTCCACAAATCAGTGCCCGTGAAATACATGACACTGCACCGTGTCACCGCAGATGGGGAAGCATCACTTAGATCCATTACCTCTGCCAGGAGCTTCAACGCTGAATGGCCTGGTGAAAGCCTTTCACCCGAAGGCAGGCACAGTGCACGGTCCTCAGGGCTGGAAATGCTGCTGAAGTAATCTAACCAGCCAGGCTGCCCTAGGGGCTCCCCATCCATCACCACCCACTTCACCACCTGGCTGTTATCATTGGCCCTCTTGTGCTGGGGGTACATACTGCTGCGTTGCCCTGATTGTCTGAGCACTTTGGTGAAAGCTCCGTCAAGCCACCCTCTCTCTTCGCAGAGGCAACCAAAGATCTCTTGGTGACACATGGCATTGGGAAACAAGACCATGGTTTCCACAGTGCTCCACATCGAAGCAGAGTTTCTGTAAGCTGTTTTAAAGGGATTTCCATCTGTTTGGCCTGCTTCATTAGGAAGATCTCCTGACCTGGTAGCCAGTCTGCGAAGTGACCCTGCAAGAACCTGGTAACAGGTTGTCTTACCACAGCCCGCAGGCCCGAGGAGCAGTGCCGCTTTTGAGGATTTTAAGGCCTCGTGGAGGGTGAGAACATTATGAATAATTTGTGGATTGGGGAAAAGCCCAGTCCTAGTAATCTCTTCAGTTATTGCACTTTTAAGTCGATTCTGCTCTTTCTCCTCAATATGTTGCAGGGGGAAAATAAATGAGCGTGCCGTTGGAAAAGTTTCTTCACAAATTCTACGGAGCTCAGGGGCCTTCCCACACTCTTCAAGAGCTGGTAATAAAACAGTGTAAATTGCATTGACAGCAGCTTTCTCCTCTATCACCCCCCGTACAATGGTTCTGACTTGACTGATGCCCTTAGAGCTAATATTTCGTTGATTTGGAGACACTTCACCGGTTGTATTGTGAGGGACAATCTGAAGCTTGCAATATGTAGCTAATGATGTCCCCTCAAATGAAACGTGTTCTTTACAGAAACTCTGTTTAGCGGATACTGCAATGAGATTTTGCAAGACCAAAAGCCAGCTGCTCTGGACATATTTGGGAAGACAACCTGAATCTTTGGCAAGGTCAAATAGAGTCATCAGGCGTCGACTCAAACTAACGGCTTCTGAAAAACCACTGGAGAGCAGCAGCACCTCTGTGATGGTTCTATAATCTGGGTGAGTCAAGGCTACTGACCGGATGGCTTTCCGCAGATCTTCTGTAATATCACATGCGTATTCTTTGGATGAAATGACAACGCATCCATAATTGAGCCTGGCCAAAATGCTCTGTCCAGCAAACGACATGGGGCGATTTGGCTCAACGTTCGGCATCTGTGCTAGGTTTTTCAGGTATCCGGAGAAGAATTGGTGAATGTCTGCTAGGTGCTGTCCCAGTAACGCCTGTACCCCAGGTCCCAGCAGGTTCACGGAGCACAGCACAAGGTACGCTCCACTCTTGAGGGCCCCACTGAGCGCTTGCTGGATGCCACAAGGCCTAGTGCCTGAACTACACTGCCAGGTCACCACCTGACGCCCTAGCGCCCGTCCTAGCTGTGTCACAGTGGTTCTCTTTCCACATGTCGAATGCCCGCTTACCAACCCGCACCTGTAGCTAGATAGAGCGAGGAGAATCCCCAAGACGGCTCTGTCGGTAGAAGGAGTGTGGACCATCGTCCAGTGCTCCGGGCCAAAGTACTCGTAACCATACATTAGCGTGGAGCCCAACACGTCCACATAACAGATTGGAACATCACTGCTGATTGGGTGACCGTTTGAGTTGTTTGGACTGTGGTTGGCTGAGTTAATATGATACTTCATCATGCTTTGCCACTCAAAAGATGCCTCCAGCTCACACTTAACATTGATAAATCTGGAAAGCCTCTGGGCATGATTCATGCTGAACTGCACCAAATCCTGCAGTAACAACATTACGCGGTGAGAAAGCGGAGATCTATCAGAGATACCCACAGCTCCTTCCCTTATGGCACTACACAGGTGTTGGAGTCTGGAAGAATTGCGTTGTTGCATTGACCTGAACCTATCTGGAGCTGGGATCTGAGAGGCATTTAGAACTTCAATGCACCACGCAGATTCTTCAGCCACGAGCAGACACTGAAGTGGGTAGTGGCACAGCAAGTCCAGCATAAGACAAACATCTCTTTCCTCATCTTGGTCAAGCTTTGATTCTGGTTTTGCTGTTTCCACCTGGAATCGTGCAGCAGCACATTGTTCAGTCAACTTCATCAAGGTGTGTTGCAATTCTTGCTCCAGTGCGCAAAGCCAAACCACTGGATCCATGTGAAGCTCCACAGGATGGAGGAATCTAACGTGTTCTACAAGGCTGCCAAACACCCCCAGCACCTTCATCTGCAGTGAGGAGACATCAGTGGACTGACCAACGCTCAGATCAGCACTATCGTTAGCTACTTCATGGTCCAGCTCAAGCCGCTGTACGCCTTGAAAGCATTTGCCTACAATGGTGAGTAAAATAACAGGAGCGGACTGTGATGAGAACAGCTTCATCACCTCCCTGTCACTCAGGAAGCAGAGCCTGGGGAACTCTCCCCGAGGCCTGTTGAGGACGTCCCGCAACCCGGTTGAAATAGCCTCCATGATGGTCAGCCCATCAAGGAGCTTCTTGCGGAGGTCACTACCGTCGATTTGGGGAGAAACACCCTTTTTGGGACGCAGGATGTTGAGCACATGATAGTCACTTAAGATGGAGAAGATAATCTCCTTGAACGTCTCATCCACCGTTCTGAACTTTTCCAGCTGTAAGGAAAGGAAGAGGAAAGGAAACAGAAATGTATTTGCTGAATCATGGCTAGATACTTGGATAATAAATTATTGTTTGGTGAAGACTCAAAGTACCAGTAACTGTGTGCCGACAGAGGCTTCATTCAGCATCTTTGTGAGGAAGGCCCACGTTTCCTGGTACCTCTCAATCATTTCAAGCCGCTCCCCTTTAATAATGTAACACATAAAATCAACACACTCTGGCCAATAATAAATACACTTAACCAAATTTTTCTTTAATATTGTATCCATTATTTTATGCATACAGCGCTATGTTCGGTATGTAAGCCTTCTCCCTACCTAGATCCTGCAGTAGCCGGACCCAGTTCTCCACCTCAGGCCTGAAGTCAGAGCAGTAGGGGGACCACAGAATGGAGAACAGAGCCATAACACTGTCCTCTGCGTCGGCCCGGAGAGCCTCCAGTCCTGATGAACACAACATTACAAATTGCTCTCTTTGAGGAGCATAACTTGGTCTCCATCGGTGTGCCTCTAGCTATTTACTATCTTGAGTGCGCAGACATGTTATTAAATTGCAAAACACTTTTCATATTTAGCTTTCCCCCGGCTACAATTGAAGAGATATCCAGTTCAGAAAATAATTGCGGTGAGACAATGTTATTACTTGTGCTGTTCTTCAACATAGAAATGAAAAACTAAGGCGGACATAGCAAACAATTTCTGATCTATTTCAACCATCTCTAAAATGAGTAGAACATTCAATAATTTAAACTAAAATGAATACTTTATTATATGTAAATGAATGAAATGAAATGGTAATGAATCGCTGAAGGCATCTATAAATAATTCAAGTTGGAGATAAGAATAAAGCAGGTAACAGGTAAGACACATCCATTCTATATCTGTGTCTTCACTTAGTTATAGAGAATCAAATCTGTTCCCATCCAGAGTATTAAAACCAACAAGTTTAAAGTGTAATTACTGAGACAATGTTTCTTGATATGTCTTTAACATTGATCCAAGCTTAGTCTTACCAATGATGATGAGCATAGCATCACTAGATGGTTGCGTGGCAGTCGTTAACCTTGAACCAGTCTCAGCTTGTAGCCGTTTTGTATTGATGGTTTCATGGCCGTTCTGTATGACGTCCTGTTGCCATATAAGGATGGTGCAGGATGGTAATATTTGGAACATTTTGGCTTCCCAGCCACACTGAATTTTCCGGAATTCCTCCTCCATACACCACTGCATGTGTCCCTCTCTGGATATCTGATTGGGTAAAAGAGGAGGAAGGCTTTTCTTTAGTGACTACTTTCCGTCATTAACATCTTTCAACAGTATCAATGCTGTTAATGGTACTGTTGCACCAAATGTTGGATACCTTGTTAATTATTTCCAGGTGTACTCCAAGTGGCATAGACATCAACTCAGTCACAGTCAGCTGCTTCGCTGGGGTGTACAGAAGACCCATCCCTGTATATAAGAAATGTTCTTTAATTATTATAATACATAGTTATCAACATGGGCTAACATCCTCTAACCATTCAAATACGATACCTTTAAAAATGTTCTCGAGGTGTTTCTCTTTGAGTCTGGGGCTGCACATCTTTTCCAAGACTGGGAGATGTGTGCTGAACTGCTGCAAGGTTCTCAGGATCTCCTGAAGCACTGCATTATGGGTAGGAAGAGTCAGCCCCACTGATGAGGCCCGCTGCTTCCACCATCCGACTTTTTCCTTGGCTACAGCCACCTCAAACTGTCCAAGAATCACACAGAGGGTTACTGGCTCGACCCCTGGAGGGACTGAAGGAAGTGTGTGAATGTAAGGCCCTCACCTTGGTGAAGGCCGAACGTCCCCACTCTTGGGTCGTGGCTTGACAGTCAGCCAGGAGCTCCCAAAGGTCTCTCAGAGTCTCCAAGTTCTGAGTGTCTGTTGTCATGACTTTCAAATCCAGTGGATATCCTGAGAATATAAGACCAACACTTTATCCAATAGGTTTCTTATTATCGATCTAATAACACAAAGTCTGTCTCATAATATGTTCGACTAAATTAAAGAATTTGGCCGGTTTGCCCTGAGCCAGGGTTAATTGTTAATTAAGATGTAAATAAGCCATGGTTATTAGCTTAAATTCTGTGTTGACACGCCACTGCGCATGCTGACGGATTTAAAAACGGAGGTGCATTAGAATTGAGGGGGTATAATTTTACTGATTGGAACGCAGCCTAACCATTCACTTCGGAATTAAAGATTAATGTATGTAGAGCGAGACTCTCAACTGAATACAAATGGGAATTTTCCGCCGCTGAGCCAGTCCTTTGAGTGGGTTGAAGCAATGATAAATCCACAGTCACAATACAGAATTGACCACCGTGCTCATGGCCGGAACATTTAATAGTCAAGAGTTCAAACTGCTTACCTCTCAGTCTCAGTCAATGAGCATTCGCAGTTGCGTACAGAATTGAAACTACTTGATTTGTTCATCCATGCTCACTTTTTGAGAAAGCTACCTAGCATCTCGACTTAGACAATGTCAACAATTCACCTTGGGCCTTAACAACCAGACAAACTAACCCTAACCCTAACCCAGATACATTTTTATTAAGATTTCCTTAAGATTTCTTGACGTAAAATTGTCTGGCTGCCAATTTGAACAAAAATCTACATTTGTTCATCTTTTTTTTATTTAGACAAATCCAAATCCAAGTGAAGACGTTTAGGCCAGATGGTCGTTTGCTTCTTCACCTCTCAGGTCCTCGCTGATGCCCGACAGCACCTTGATCTTCCTGCCAAAGGCGTGCACCTGCTTGCACAGGAACCTCAGCTCAGCGCACATCTCCCGCGTGCCTGCGCCAGGGTCCAGTAAGACCCCAGAGGGGGGGCTGGTGGCGACGGCGGCGGAGACGGTACGCGAGAGCTCGCCGACCAGCGCTGTGAAGGATAGCTCCAGAGCTTCACACATGGAGGGCATGTTCTGGTTGACCTTCTGCTCCGCTGCCTTCACCAGTTGAACGTAGCTCTTCCACAAGCTCAGTATCTGGAATAAAGCACAGTGAGTAGGAGAACCAGCTACAGGTCGGCCGGAAACCCAGCTTTAAATAAAAGTATTTTGATTGCTCTACCTTGTTTTACTCTTATTTTTTTTTTATTTTTGCCTTAACATGTGACTGCTGTTCTGTAGTTATAAACTTGCCTCTTCTGGCCTTTCAAGAATACCAACAGTGTGTGGCTACCAATCAAATTAATCTAGGAATGTACAGGGGATGTAACCCAGAACTTAGGTCACTGGTGAACACAACACACATTGCCCTGACCTACCTGTTCCTCTAGTGCCACCTCCTGCTCACTCATCTTCCTGTAGTTGGTGGTAATGGTGCCCCGAAGTGACTGTAGGTACTCTACCCGTCGCAGCATGACAGGAGAGGTGTTCTCACGCTTCACCTGCCAGGTGTGGAATCAGGTCAGGGTTGTTAAGGTACAGCCCCTAATCAGGTACAGTCGCCAAGGGCATCACGGGACCACACCATACAGCACACCCTTACGCCTAATGACCCGTCTCAAGAGCCCCTATTCAGATAGAGTCTCCAAGAGCATCACAGGATAACCTTAACAACCCCTAAGGCCTAAGACCCATCTCAAGGGGTAAAGAACTCCCCGACCCGGAGGGGATAAGGAAAACACAAGAAGCTAGTATTACAGGAACGGCTAGGAGAGCAACAGGTGCAAAGCGGGCAGACATATTATTGTCGTGAAAACTATATTCATATTTAAACAAAAATAAAATAAGAAATATAGTGGCATAGAGCTGTTACATCTCATATGCATTGTTTGGTTTACATTTTGTATTAAATAGAAACTTTATTTCACTGGGATTCTTGTTTCTGTTTTTAAGGAGGTTTCCTTCCCATCTGACTAGAATCCTGAAAATATGAGTATGTGTGTGTGGTGTTTGGTGATTCAATTGTAATAAACCTTGACATCAAAGGTAAAGTTTGGAACATGCTTACCATGGTTGCATATAGTGTGAGGCAGCGCAGGTCACGAGGGTCCTCCATGAGTCCAGAGATGGTGCGCCTGAGCCGGGACACCAGCTGCTCAGAGTTCAACCTCAGTTCCTCCACCAGCTGGGAGAGAACCATTTCCTCCATCACACCCAGCTGCACCCCTGGATGGAGGAGGCGAGGGGGAAACGTTGACCTACCCAGGGAATCGAACCCCTAACCATGGCAGTGTCCTTACCATATTGTACCAGTTGTACTACACAGGGAACCCAACCCCTAACCCTGGCAGTGTTCCAAACATAATGTACCACGTGGGCTACACAGGGAATCCCAACCCTGGCAGTGTTAATGTTATTCTCTATCAGCTGAGCCACACAGATCTTATAAAAGAAAGCTCATAGTTTCCAATGATACAGACAAATTCCACACCGTAACACGCACAAGTGTGATGGCTCATTAAGGAGGTGACAGGTGCATTCTGGGAATTTGCCAATGTCAATGGTGTCACATGAGATGAGATGAGGCGTACTTTATCTGTGAATGATGCACTTTTGGGAATGTGTACCCACCCAGCTCCTCGAGGATGACGCTGGCGTCGACATCAAACAGCCGGTGGGCGGTGGGGAAGGACCGAGGTGCGCAACGGACCCGGTCACTCCAGCGGCGCATCTCTCCGACCAGCTCCTCGTAGGCCGAGACGGCCCTGCCCCTCAAGGCCTCCAGAGAGGAGCTTGCTCCCCATTGGGTGGTGAAGGAACGCATGTCCGTCAACCAAGCATACTCGCCACAGAGCTGCTGAACCTCTGCCTGGGCTTCCTGTCACATGACCAAAGACCACGACTCAGGATCCATCATCGCCTTTAAAGGATACAGGTATGCCTACTGATCTATGAGAATCTATTCTTTTTGCCCTTCTAAGACCATCGTCTCAATAGCCAATTCACATTTCCATAGCTTGCTAGAGGTTGAAAGCACTGGTGGTTTACAGAGTGGTTTTAATCGAGTACTGAACTTGTACTCAATGTGCTGTTGATTCATACAGTATATCATAGTGGCAGGCATTAGCATCTGTTCATTGCATCGCTGATGTCCCATCGAGATTTGCTCTTTAATCTTATCGTATTGCTTATCTTATCATTTTTTATATATGCATCTGTAACCTAAAGCAATTGTTTTACTGCATTCCCGTGTGCTTTTCTGAAAAAAACATGTTCATAATACCATTTATTCTTAAAATAAATGGTATCCCATGAATCACATTGAGAACAATAATGGTATGTGTAAATAATAAATAATAAAGCCTGAATCCTCTTGCGGTATTAAAGGATTCTTCAGCGGCAGGCAGACTGCCTCACTACCGGCAACATTCCATCAGTAACCATGACGACGCCCGTCATGTCAAGGATCGCAAAGAAATCCCGAACAAAATGCCCTGATACAATTATTAATCTCCCGAATCATCACAGAAAAAAGGGACCACCCTTGCCTGCATAATCCCAGCACATTGACTTTGCACCTCCTTTGAGACTTCGCTGGTACCCAGCTGCAACTCCAGACATCTTCGTGACAGGGGAAGGCAGCAGCCTCTCAGCCTGCGACCATGCACTGCTAAAGGGCTCGGCCAGGGAAGGAACGCACTGGAGGCTAGCCCCTCTCTGGATGTCCAGTCAAAGGTTCGCCCCTCTCTTGGTGTCCCCTCTCTGGATCTCCCCTCTCTGGATCTCCCCTCTCTGGATCTCTCCTCTCTTGGTGTGTTCTCTCTGGATCTCTCCTCATGATTTATGTCTTCATACTGGCTCTGGATAACTGGGGATGACACAAAAATAAAGATAAAAATGGGATGCACATAAGAAAAAGAAAAACAACGTATAACACATATTATGGTCAGTGGACGTAAATGGATGGGTCTTGGAGTTTTTCATTAAAATGGCTCAAGAGTGTTCAGGCGAACACTTATGTTTAAAACAAGGGCTTTGAGTCATCAATATGAAGAGAAATACCTTCAGGAGCCAGGCGGAGGTCCTGTTTCTCAGAAGTAGAGTCTGTGATCTCTAGGAAGAGACCACAGCTATCACACACCTGCCAGAGGAAAGGAAGACACCTGCTGAGTTGTGGAAGGTGGATGACTAACTCCCAGCTCTGATAATCCTATCTGCTGAAGCCATTTCTGTATTGGTGTCAAAACCTGCCAACTTCTACTTTCATTCAAGAGACGATTGATCATTGTTCAGCCAAATCATCATTGTTAATCTGTTTTTTTCCCCCAGTCCCACAGTGACCCTGGACTTTGGTGAGAGGGCGAGTCTTTTACCTGGAGGATTGTATTGGAGAGTCCCAGTAGGGCCTTTTGCACCACGTCCTGGAAGAGGGGCAGGGCGGGCTCCACGGCCAGCATCCCCTGTGGGCTGAACACCAGCCGGGCTCGGAAAAGACAGCCCTGTTTGGCCTCCCCCCGCTGACAAAAGACAGCAGAACTACTAGAAAGAACTTCATGAATAGATTTACATTTATTGCTGAATAAGGGTGTAGCAGTTCTATGAAATGCATATTTTTCTCTTCTTTTTTTTCATCCTTCTAGTTTTCTTTTCAACCAGTGGCACACTGTGATCACACCACAATTGTGGGTGAGGATGCGGGGAGCAATTACAACATGACCATGATACCAAACTCTCCAACCAAAAACCCTCAACCATCACACACAACGCGCCCTTCCCCCCACCTTGATGACACTTCTGAGGAAGGAGGTGACCTCTCGCTGTCTGAGCGAGCACAGTCCCTGTACCGTCATCTGATTGGCCAGGGACACCACGCGACCAAGCGCTTGAGACGTGCGCCCCGCCCGCCTAAGCTCCGCCTCCAGGCCTCGCCGCTGAGCGAGGTGCAGGTGCCGGGGTTGGTGGCGTTCCGTGGGCTCGTTGGCGGTACAATGGACACGCAGCTGTAGATCCTGGAGGGCCTGGTAGCACTCCTGATGCAGCTGGGGAGAGAGCGAGGGAGGTGAGCGGCTGACAATACCATGCAGGAAACCTTGGGCTTCACTCAATAGGGAGACAAGATGCCACAGCATACGCACTGTACATATCCCAAGTTAAAGATGTATACAAATCCTCCATAGTCATCCACATTCAAAGAAAAACATTCACTAAGTCACGTTTTGTCATATGACATTGGAAATCCCAAACGATCTTTAAAACTCGTAAAAGATTTAAGTTAGAGTACAATACAACAGCACACTAAAATAGAGGAATAAAATCAAGAAAATTAAAAAACATCTGTCTGGAGAACAAACAGGACAGTAGGGGAAAAACAGGCACACACGTTTGTACGTACGGATGTACTAGTGTACAAAAGTTATAAGTAAGTGACTCACGATATTATCCACATCATCATCCAACATCAGCATCATCAAACATCAGCAGCATCATCCACATCTACAGCATGGCTTCAAGGCCCTGGATCCGGCGTTGCCATGGTTACAAATCTCCTCCATTCCCCACATCCCCTCATAAAAAACTACCAACATGCCAGTGCCCTGCTATAAAAGCTACAAGAGCAGCTACAAAGGGTGACGAGTGAAAATATTACAACAATTTCCCAGCCTCCATTACGAGCCTGATGCTGTGCCAGTGCCGCCGTGTTTCTGTTACCGCCGTCATGATGGTTGAGCGTCTCTGCTGCAGCGTCTCCAGCGTCCTCACACTCTGATTGTCGTTGAAGGCCAGCGCATCTTGGTACTCCTGCAACGTGTAGCTCCTCGTACTCAAGCACGGCAGCCAGCGGAGCTCAGCCAGCTCCTCGTTCACACTGCAGTAGGGTTAATATTATTATTGCACACCCCGTTGGAGACATTAGGTTCTCTCAGACTGCTTCCCACCTCGGTGTGCATAAAGGGAGCCCTAATAAGGATGTAAGAGTGTGGATGACTATTCAAGCAGAAAGCCAAGCAAGCATTTTGAATTGATGGCACAATTCAACTTTTAAAGCCTGGTGAGTTATTTGCTGGCTTACTTACTTTCATGACATATAATTTATTTAAAAATAGATATTTCAAAGGGGGTAGATAAAAGCATTCCTCCATAGACAGCCCAACATTCAGCACACCCCAGGGCAGACATCTGTTCTGCAATGAGGATGATTTCACAAGAATTGAAGATGTTCACCCAGCGAGGAGGACCAGAGCGTGTCTGAACTGAGGCGCGGCGATGAGCAGCATGTCCTGCAGAGTGTCACATTTACGCTGGAAAACCATGCGACTGACATTTTCTCGCCACCTGGGACAAAGACAAAAGGAAATCAACTTGTCAGTGTCCACAAGTTAAAACGGACCGTCACTCACGCTCCCCTGCCTGTCACTCACAAACCACTGCTTGTCACTCACACACCCCTGCCTGTCAATCACTGCCTGCCGCTGAGACTGGGACTGGGTGAGACTGGGTGCATGTGTAAGATATTAAGTGTTTATGCCACATCTTTATGCCACATAATGCCTGCAATGGAAATCATAAGTAATGCATGCACATGTAATACACTTAATGCATGCATAATAAATGCATACAGATGTGGATGATGAGGGGTAAGGCAGGCATTTGTATGTGCACATGTATGAAGCAAAAGACATACTCATGTACGATATCTCAGAAAATGACCACGTAAGATACATGTGTGTGTACGATATGTAAGTCAATACATACTTGTGCATGATATGTAAGTCAATACATACTTGTGTATGTAATGTAACTCAACACATGTGGGTGTGTGACATGTAACTCAATACATGCGGGCGTATAATGTGCAACTCAATACATGCGGGTGTATAATATGTTACTCAATACATGCGTGTGTATATGTAACTCAATACATGCGTGTGGTCGCAGTGAGTCACCAGTTGAAGGCTTGGTGCAGCACATAGTCCCTGAAGAAGGGGATGGTTCTGAGGGCCCCCCACAGCTGGGCCTCCCGGCGCCAGTCCTCCAGGGAGACCAGGGCCTCGGGGCCCCGCTGGGTCACCTGGAGCACGGCGCTGGACGAGAACACATAGTGGTGGGGACCAGCCCTGCTGGGATGCACCGATTCCAGGTCGTAGGGCCTGGGAGGAGGTCAGGGTACAGAGTGCATGTGAAGCAGGCATTGGAGAAGAAGTGGCTCCAGATCAATTATGATGCGATCACGAGGAACATTGCTAAGGAGAATTGTTTCAAATGCAGTAAAGTCCCTGATACAGACTGAATAATAATTAGCATCACTGGATGGTCCCTGGCCAATAGTTGAGCCTTGGCTCAGTCAGAAGATGCTTCTTTCCTATTCTGAGAAGTGGATGCACGAAGGCTGTCGAGTACCTTGACAGCAACAGATTGGAACCCGACGAGTGTTCATTTTCGAGATTAAGTGCAATTTGTTTCGATGCATAATGAGGATATTATTATAGACCCATAATTAGACAAACCAATGACAGCATATGAAGATCTGAGAGGAACAATCGTTACCATAATCTAATTTAGCAAGTCAGCATGACTGAAATCTTGCTTGACACATGGTTCGAGGGATCTGAGGGACTAGAAGAGCGCCATTAGTAGAGGAATGATTAGTGCTCACGTCAGTACCGGTATTCATCACGGCGGCTCTCCTTCAGGTAATAAAACTCAAGTGCTCCTCCCCGGCGCCTCCTCTTCTTAGCCAGCGCCTCCACCACCTGTGTGCCTGTGAGAGGAGCTCTGCTCCCCTTTGTGTCCTTCAGGCCTGTGGTGCCTCCCCCAGCAACAGCCGGAGCATCCCTGGCCTCATTAGGATCTGGAAGACTTGGATGGAGTAGAGGGGTGATAATCATTTCAAATACAACTCGTTGGAATATTCCAGCGGGGGCAGAACCGGTAGATGAAACTGTGCTACCAAGGTTGTGGGTGAACATCACCACCAAGACATTATACTGGCTGAGAAAAGGGAATCTGTCTAAATATCTACCCATGATCGTTACTTTTTTTTTCAGCAGTGAAAATGAACTCACATTTAAAGTTTCAAAAGATCTTCAGCCATCTGGAATATATTTTCATTTTGATTTCTAATCGAGTATTGACTGTGACAGTGCTTGAACCGAGTCCGGCCTCTTTTTTAATAGACAATCACATAATTCAAAAACTTGTGCTCTTATGACTGACTCTCATCCAGTTGTATTAATAAACTACTTCATGCAGCAATTGGAATATTTGGTAGTCGGTCCAATTTTACGTCAATGCTTTGACTGTTCTCAACCTCACCTGTACGTTGCTTTGAAAATTAGCATCTGCAAAGTGACTCAACGTAGATGGCATGTCAATGTAAATAAGGCACTACCATGGGTCTGGTGATCTGTGGACTGGCGGGACCACCGCGATGGGGATGTCTGTACCCAGCGCCGAAGCCACCATATGGGGGCCTTCCGTCCACAGGGAGTCCCCGATGGCAATCTCTGGTCCATACTGGGCTATGAGGCCGGGCAGCTCCACCAATGACAGCATTGTACTGGGAGGACGATGTGCCAGAACTGTTGATAGACCAATCAGAGACTCGAACCCGAAGGCGGGCGGGCGCCACCCTCTTCCGCGTGGTGTCAGGGGCGGTAGGGTCAGGGGAGGCCCGTGGACCACGTCCACCTTGGGGACACGGCTCTTGACCTTGGATCTGGGCCAGAGCTGGGTGCTGTCCGGGGGACTCTGCCCGGGGGGTCCATACGGGGGGTTTTCCTCAGGTGGGCCAGCCAGCATGGTGCTGGTCATTTAAGGTCCACTTTAGGCCGGTTGATATCACATTTGGGTTTTTTTCTGCACTATACTCAATTAACTGTGAAGATAGACTTAATCAATTGTAGAAGGGAGGGATGGGCACAAATTATATATGTTAGACAGGAACAGTAGAAATAGAAGGATTCATGCTATACAGTTAACCGATCTGTGCATCCTACTATAAATACTTTCAAACCATTCATGCACCAGTACATGTTACTAGGCAGTTCTTACTGACATATTACTTTAATATCACAATCACTAAACTTTAAGCTATAAAATATTCAGTAGTTCAATGCAGAATATTATCGGATTGCAACGACAACAGTGGCCGGTTCCAAACTACGGTGACGTCGTTTAAAATCAGTGAAGGACGTCACCAGGTAAAACAAAAACCTTATTCAAAGGAATCCTCTTCTTCAAGTTAACTTCAACTTAATTTTTACATTGATACCTTCATATTTGGAAAAGGGTTAAATGAAAAGTACAATACATAAGCCAACTCTACCTAGCTGTTTGCTGCGGTCTTGCAAACAAACACATACTGAAAACAATGACTGAATGATAAATTGATTTCCAATATATTTTTTCGACAGACCAATATCATCACAGAAATTAACGCTTTTGCAGTCTAGCTATGTCAAAAGAAAGGATCGAAAAACGCTCAAGTGAAATAGTAAAAAGCAAAGCAAAGTCCTAAAGTGCAGAAGGAAACTTTGTTACCTGCCTCTGCAGCGTCAACACAACCGCAGCTCTGGCTGGTTTCCATGGCAGCACTCCGTCAAGTTCACCGTCGCCTTCCTCTGAGGTCTGTCTTCAGCTTCGTACGGACAGTTCGTGCAAATGAAGATTTTTTACAACGAATAACAACGATGAACTTGATTTGTGTCGATAAATCACGGCTCACGCACCGGCGCGCCGGTGTGTATGTGTTCCTGCGCGCGTGCCTTTTTGAGGGCTAGATCGGCCTCGTTTGAAAAAAACATGTTATTATTCATAATACATAGGCTACAAATTAAACATACTTCTAATGACTCGCTAGTCGCTACGATATGTTTAACGCATTTCTGTACATTTACATTTAATCCATACGATGATTAATGTGCCATGGCCTATATTAGGCTGTATTTATAGAAGGCCTGTAGATAAATAAGAACAAAGAGAAAAAATGCACGCTGCCAATGTAGGGCAGCTGTCCTTTATACCACCGTTTCTTTGAACATTTATGAATGGAATTGATTGTAAACCTACTCATCAGGAAGTCCAGTATGGCCAGGTCTACGACGTCAACCAGCCTAGTGTCTTTTTCACCTTGGAACAGTAGTCTGGCTCTGTTTCCCATCTGGAATCAAAACAACTTGTGACATTAACTTTACTTGTCACTTTCCCTTTTTCATATTATAATGCCATATTATAGGCTATTTAAGAGCACTGTTGAAAAAAGCAATAAACACACTTTGCCAGCTTGCTACGGCTGTACGACCGTCTCCACGGAGACCTCCAGGTCCTCCGGATGGCCAGCGAGAGGTCGGGCAGCATTAATGCCACGGAGCCCTCCAGGGCCGTAGGGCGACCGCACACGGCGTGCTCCGTTGAGCAGTAGTACGAGCACTGGCCGTAGAAACACGTGTTGCCCACTAGGGGGCACCGAAGATACACAGCCGCACAGGAGAGGGGACGAGAAGGGAGGAGAGGACAGGGGAGGAGAGGAGAGGTGAGGGGAAAGTTTGATTGAGGAAAAGCGGACAGTTAGGAATAGAGGAGATAAGAAGAGGAGACGAGAGGAAATTAGAATAACGGTGAGAGTAGAGGAAGGGAATGAAATTGGGAAGTAAAGAGATGAGAGGTAGGGCAAGGAAAGCAAAGAGACCAACAGAGACAAATAATAACCATAAATCAGTTGTTACCCGAGGCTGTGGTTCTTTATGAGCAGAAACAAGATGGCGGAGGGCCATGAACAACACACACAGAGCATGTTATTGATCTGTGTGTTATAGGAGACCAAGATGAGGGCGGGGGGTACCAGGAGAGGAAAAGAAGGTGCGGGCCAGTTTGTGGTCTGTTGTGACGTCTTTGATGTCCTTGACGACGTCCACCAGCCGGCCCACCACTGGGGGGATCCGCCGGTATCCAAGAATCCTTCAGTAGGAACCGGGGGGGGGGAACGATGAGAAAACAGTTGGAGGAAATAATGGGGAGAGAGTCTTGAGACTTTATTGTTTTAGTGCCAGATGAGTTCTTCAGTCACAATAATAAGAGATGTAAAAACACATCTATATTTGATACTTTTTCATTAAATTATGTACCGTGCAGGCGTCCTCAGACTGTTCCCAATTGAATGAAATTAACTCTGATCGAAACAACAGTTTCATGCCGTCTGCCATATTGTGCTTTGCAGATCCCATCTCATTATAAACAGTGAGAAAAGGAGCTCTGCTGTGCTGTTATTCTTCTTGCTAGCCGACTGGGGCCAGCTGCCTAGTTAACACCATACCCCTCCGCCCCCTCATCGCTACCTGTCCAGGTGGAAGGCAGCGATCTCTGCGTTGTGCCGCTCAAAGTCAGAGAAGTAGTAGAGGTTGAAGTTGGTCTCCTCGTCTCGCTCCTGCCTGTGGGGAGAGCAACTCATCTTAAAACCAGCGCACGTTGTCGTTTCATTTCGTCCTAGGTCGGCTCCATTAAGGCATGCCAGGCTACCGACTCAAACCATCTTCGCGTTGGCTAGTTGTAACTCTGTTAGTGCACTGTACTTGTACCTAAAAGCGAATCATTTACCCAGATCTCCGCTGGCAACAAGTGACGCTTATCTGACGAGAACATTTTAAAACATGTCTGGTCGCAGCTGTGGATGACAGAGTGAAAATTTGTTGCTGGGTGCAGTGACTCAGCTTAAGACATGGTCACCCACTGACTCAAAGTGCTATGTATTGATGGACTGATGAACACTAACAGGAAATAACACAATTATGCCCATCTCTACAGGGAAATCAATCACAGCCTCAGAACATTACAACGATTTCATATCATCATGTGTGTATAAGGTTGTGAATATTCTCTAAAGATTTGAATGTTTTTAAGTTAGAACAAATGACCCCTCATTACCCTCTGTCTTATTGTGTTGCCTTAACCTTGAAACTCGATTCTATCATCCATCTTATGCAGTGTGATAAAGCTGTTATATATGTTCCAGTGAAGTGTTGTCATTGGTACGTTATTTATCCAAGCTCTAGCCTGGGGAAGATGGGTAACAGGTGGATATAGCTGTGCTCACCAGCACAAGAAGGGAGGTGTTGCATGAGGGAGGAAGACCGTTTCTCACTGCGTGTTTCACCGTAATGAAATATATATTTGCATTCAAGAATTACCAGTCAGCAGCAAACGACAAAGTATTTTCCACTTCAACGGGCCTCACTTACTTCATTGGCTTGAAAATGGCCTGTCCGTAGTTGGGGAATGACATAACCAGCTTCAGCTGCGTCCCGCCGGACTTCTGCACTGAGAGACGGGGGGGGGGGGAAGGGAGCAGGGTCACCATAGCAACGCCCAGCACGACTCCAAGAGCCGTGGCACCACACAGAGGTGTGAGACGCCATTCGGAGTACGATGGAAACGCGCCCACGCGTACGCACACCAACTCACATTTGCACATACACACAGATATATACGTACACATGTAAAAGCATACACACAAAAAGACCTACCCCATGCACACGTACATACACAAACAAACATACACAAATGCACACATACACACGCACCCACTTATGAACAAATGCACACATACAAACATACGGCATTGACACCTGGTGTCAGAAAATAACACTTTGTCTCGCCATCCGTAGCCAGTAGTCATACATACTGTACTATTTACAAGTCTCTCTCTCTCTCTCTCTCTCTCTCTCTCTCTCTCTCTCTCTCTCTCTCTCTCTCTCACACTATATATATATATATATATATATATATATATATATATATATATATATATATCCTCGTCTCTACATATTGGACTATGTCTATTTTTTCCATCCAACAATCACACAATTTAGATCGATCACACAGCCTAATCCTTAATACACCGCACCCAGTTTGCCCAGGTGCTGCTACAGATTGACAGGGGAATGATTGATTCTTGATTAGCGACATGGAGGAACCTGTTCATCTGTGTATCCTGTTCATTCTTCTTGTATGTTGATTTGAGTTAGTCCAGCCTCAACACTGACACACTGTCTGGCGTCTGCACTGTAACCTGGCAGGAACTGATAGTGATCAGAACTGCTGCAAGTTAAGACACAGCAACACTTAACAAATCATACATAATAAGATCCAGTCTGTTCTCATTTAGCAGGCACTTTTATTCAAAGGCACCTCCAATGAATTCAGATACATGTTATTAAAGAACAGGTATGGGTTAGGTTGTCTCAAGTCCAAGGTAAGCCATCGGGGATCGAACCTAGTACCTTTGAGCACTACACTGCCCTGGAGCCAGATGTGATAATAAACAACCAAAACAAATGTGATCGTAATACATTTAAATATCCAGAATAACACTCAACTAAGCTACACCCTGGCCATGACATTCCCCAGCTGCTACCTGACCAGGCAATCAACACAACAACTCACCACCAATCACTTATGAACCATTTAACCAGTGGCGGTGGGTCTATAGAGGGCGCTAGGGCGCCACCCCTCCGTGAAATATTCACTTGAATATATCTGCCAACTATTAATCAACTATTATCAATACGAAATAAATCAACAAAAATACATAGCGTTTATCCTCGTTTAATTGTGTGATATACTTGTCACTGCCAGCAACCATTTAAATGCGTCTGAACGTCAATGATCTGGCCTAGGCTAGTTATTGGTCATTCGAAATAAAGCCCTCCTCCAAGTCAGGGGCGCCGGCCACGTTGAAGTCAATGTAAACTTGCTAACTTTTTGCTGTCTATCAAGCAGAGACAGCTTTTCGTTGGCGCAAGAAAATTCGCCCTCGGGTCGCACCAGTGTGCGCCCCAGGCCAATGGTATCGCGTTTCATTTTTGTTATCACCACATGATTGGACAATTCTGCAAATCAATCAAATATGCTACCTCCCTCAGCAGCATTTGCGCAACACAATTACATGTAGAGAAGAGATAGATCGCTAACTAGCAGAGAGTTGTAAGCAATGTTATACCTAAAAGGAGCAAGTAAGTTGCATATTAATTTAGTCTTTCGGCCTGTAGCATATAAACAAAATGAAACAACTGTCCCATATTTCCAACTGCATTTCAAGTAGACATTGAGACTCACAAAAAATGGACGCTATAGGACAGTGATCATGATTTGTCTCAATATCAGAATAACAACAATGGGTCAAATAGCAATGGCTGGTGGAATGGCCATAAAGTAGGTCTGTATATGCAGTGTAAGATTGTCTAGGCCCTGCAAGTCAGGATGTAGGCTATGAATCTGAATGAATAGTAGGTAAATAGGTAGTGGCCATCCCCAAAATGCACCGGAATACAGGAAATCAAATCTATTCAATTAAAAAAAAATTATGAGCGGACCCCAGACCCCCTGTCTATTACTGTGCTCCACCAACATTTTTGATCACCAGCCGCCACTGCATTTGTTGCGTTCTTGAAGAAAGTAGTCTAATCGGGATCGCTTTGAACTCACTTTATTTGTTAAAGTATTTCGGTATGGTAAGCAAAAGGAGGGGAATTGTATGGACACGCGTGTGAGCGACAAACAGCAGGCCTCTCTACCTAACTCCCTAGTATGGACTGCCGGATGTTTCTGATTTCGTTGGCTCCAGGCCCTGGTTTAATAGCGAGTAGGCGTGTCCTATGTGTCGTATTGGCTCCACCCTCCTCACCTGTCTAAAGGTGCTGCCATCTGTGGCTGGAATAGTTATTGCAGTTTATATGTCCTGCCCCCCTTGTGGCTATGTATAGTAATTACAGCTTATGTGTTTGATCCTACTTCCTAGTGGCTATGTATGGTAATTACAGCTTATGTGTTCGATCCTACTTCCTAGTGACTATGTATGGTAATTACAGCTTATGTGTTCGATCCTACTTCCTAGTGGCTATGTATGGTAGCCCATGTGCTTAAAATACGTAACACATTTAACATTCACACGGATGCGAAAACCTTTATTGTGTTGAATTTAGAACCTACTTGGTTGAATTATTCTCTAACAATTATTCACTGCCAGTGATGAAAAATACAACCTTCTACTTGATTGTGACAACTCTGCACTGCCATCTGTTTGTCAGAGAGCAACAGCTTTCAAACGACCACTTGGGTCTTACAGTTTTTTGAACTTACATACTTCAATTTTTAATTATTGCAGCATGGAGGGAGCATGGAGTTGGCCAATCTGCATCACAGATGGTTTATCCCTTGTGCACTTGACCTTATAGAATTGTGCGTGTTTATTGTACATTTTTGAATGAAGTGTCTACTGAATGACTAATTGTAAATGTAATTTCATACAGTTTATGGTTAGTTCAAAGCTTTGGATGAAAGCGTCTGCTCAACGGCTCCTGACTTAACGTAGATGTTTGCGAGGCGATCTGTGGTATGTCCCGGGCCGTACCTGCACTGACGATGTGGTGGGTGGCCAGCTGCTGGACCAGGGGCCCCACGTTGGGGTCTGGGTTGGGGTACAACTGCCAGCGAGAAATGCCCATGTGGAAGCGCAGCCAGGGGGGGTGGCTGCTGCTGTTCCACTGAACGTCCTCGTAGCCGTCCTGCAACATACTCACCCTGCAGGGGTGTGTGTGTGTGTGTGTGTGTGTGTGTGTGTGTGTGTGTGTGTGTGTGTGATTGTGTGTTTACATTGTGTGTGTGCGGTGTGTGTGTGTGTGTGTGTGTGTGTAGGGGTGTGTGCATTGTGTGTATATGTGTGTGTATGTGTGTGTGTGAGTGTGTGTGTGTGGTTGTTTGCATGTGTTTGTATTTGTGTATGTTTGTGTGCGGTGTGGTTAGTGTGTGTGCGTGTTTGTGTGTGTGGTAGGCAGGTAGTAAATTAGAGAGTGTAACTTATTAATACATTTTAGTAGATTCACTTGACATTAATAACATAAATAATTTAATCGAATCAGAAACTCTATTATTGATTATGTTTGGCCTCCAGCGAACAAAACATAAAATTGGTCTGCGTAGCATTCTGGTCACAACCCAGACCGACCTTCAAACAAACACACACACACACACACACACACACACACACACACACACACACACACACAAACATAGACAAACAGAGACACACACACACACACACACACACACACAAACACTCACACCCCGACACAACACCCCACAGACACACAGACACACACACACACACACACACACACAACACAAACATACACACACACGTTACAGCACACACACACACACATGTGCACACACCCACACACCCAGCAGTGCGGCCTCACCAGAACAGAGAGCTCTCCTTGCTGGGCTGGGCCTTGGGCTTCACCCGGAGCAGCCAGTCCTCCTCCGGGACGGCGGGGGAGGGGAGGTTGTACAGTGGGTGGCTGAAGAGCGCCTGCAGCTTTAACACCGAGACCCCCGCCTCCCCCCCAATGGGCGGGTGGCGCCGGGCCTTCCTGTCTCGGGGCACAAACCCCCTGTGTGTTTTACGGGTCAGACCGGCGGTGTCGTTGGCGTGGTGGAGCAGGGCATCACGACGAGCTGACGACAAGGATGATGAGGAGGAGGAGGAGGAGGAGGAGGATGAGGGGTTACAGGACTCCGTCTGGGGGACGGAGGAGAAGGAGTAGCAGAGCAGCAGGAGGTGGAGGAGCAGAGCGAAGGAGGCTGCACACAGGCAGAGGGTCCTGGGGCGGCGAGGACGCCTCACCCAACGCATCCTGCTGGGGTGGGAGAGGGAGGGGAGAGGGACAGAGGGGGGAGAATGAGAGAGAGGGGGAGAGAGAGAGAGAGAGGAGGGAGGGGGAGAAGGAGAGATAGAGGAGAGAGTAGGAGAGGGGGAGAGAGAGAGAGGAGGGAGGGGGAGAAGGAGAGAGAGTAGGAGAGAGAGAAGAGGGGGAGAGGTGAGAAAAGAGAAATAGAGAGAGAGAGACAGAGAGAAAGTCATGAAAACAGAGAATAATAACCGGCAAAAAGGCATATATATATATAAAAAAGTGTGAAGTGGTGTAAGTCACCCAAGGAAGACATTTCATCAAGGAGAGTGGGAGGGGAACAAGAGAAAGTTGAAACAAACGCTTGCCGATTGTGTCAGTGAAACGAAAGCCAAGATAATAAGGCGCTTAACTTACCCGTTTTTCTTTTTCAAACTTCAAAATAGCTCATCAATCTGCCCCTTCACACTCTGTTAACAGCATGTCAATATCCCCTGTGGTCAACAAATGCCACATGACACGCTACGATGTTCCCACTGTGAACCAATGAGTCTTCCGTTTGCATACCTGTGTGTGTGTGTTGTTCTGTTAAAGCCCCCCCGTCCTGCTGAGTTTGGCTGGAGCCTGCGGACCCGTGCTGTGTCCCCGTGTTCTGCAGGTGGTAGGGGCCATGAAGCCTGGGGTCCTGGGGTAGAGCGGGAGGGTGGAGAGGTGCCAGGTTATGGTGCTCTCACTGGGTGACAGTGTCTACGGGGTTGGCCCTGATCTTGTTTGTTTACCCACCATTTGGACTGTGAGTAAGGGCCGTCCCTCTGTCTGGATGGCATTCTGTCTGTCTGTCTGTCTGTCTGGCTGTCTGTCGTTCTGCCGGCTCATCTGTATGTCTATGCATCTGTATGTCTGCCTGTCTGTCTGTCTGGGTCTGATGGACAATCCTGATGCACTATAAAGTAATCACGTTCTCCTTGGACAGGAGGAGGTTGAATTGGCCCATGCTTGAGAAACTTGATCATGATGGGTCTCTGCTCGTCTCCACCCTGGCCTTCCTCTCTCCGACATGTCCCACCTGTGTTTGTTCCAGAGAGCCTTTGGGGAGGGACTGCAGGCGGAGCCTCCCTAACGATGATCAGCCTCACCTGTGCAATGTTGGCCCACAGTCAGGTGCCTCTCTGGCTCCCTGGGGCAACAGCCTTGTTTTTGCTTTAAGTTCCTGTTGAGGATCTTGCATTGTAGTTCTCACTGCTGTGCTTTGTATTTAGTTTGATGTTATTTCGGTAGCCGAGTGATACGGCACTCAATGTGGACGGCCCAGTGGTTTCCTCTCTTTTGTTGTGTTGAGACAGATCTCCCCTTTTGCCTTTCGGTTTGTTACGTCTCATGGGTTTGAGCCGCTCCAGATAGGGGTTGTAACACCGCTGGTTGTAAACAACACGGTCCCCCCGTCCCTTAACTTAACACTACTTTCCACCAAACACACATACACCAAACAAATCCCTCACATATACACACACACACGCACACAAAATTACTCAAACGCACACACCACACATTTCACATTCTATTGCATGTAAAGGATGTTCGTTAGAATTGGCGCTCGTACTTTTATTTATTTAAATTAATACTTAATCAGTATTTTTTATGATTGGATTGCTTTTGTTATTGTTCATATGAGAGGCATCTAATACAAGGACATCTTACGCAGGAGTGCAGGATTTGTCACAGACTCTTTTTCCTTGTCCCTGCCTCAACCCCATCCCTATCTCTCACTCCTCTTTTCACCTACAGCAGCTACCTGGGTTTTAAATGGTTCAGTCTTTTACAAGGTCGGAATGTTCAGGCTTTGTTTGCAGCAATAACGTCATTCGGAACAAGGATTCAAAATAGAGGTTGCCTTGCATCTTTGTACTTATATGAAACCCTCTGTGCACAGAAGGATACAGATGCTTAAACAGACACACACACACACACATACACACTCACGCACACACGCATGCACACACGCACGCAAGCACGCACGCACACACGTACGCACGCACGCACACACGCACACAATGACACATTCATATTGGAATGGAAACGCACACCTGTGGTATGTCTGCATGGACCTACACTTTTACACACACTTGCCTGTGCTTTGATATGCATGACCTATGCACGTACACACACACACACACACACACACGCACGTACGCACGCACACAATCACACATTCATATTGGAATGGATTTCAACTTTTCTTAATTATAACAGTCCCCGCAGCAGTTGGTGAATGAAACATGAAAGTCTCCTTTAATGTGATTCTGTCCTCTTTTGACCTTCCCTTCATGTCAATTTCTCTTTCCCTTTCTCCTTTTCTCTCTTTCCTTTTCTATGCTGCTGTCCACTGTTTCTCTTTTGCCCCCTCTTTGTCTATTTCACTTTCGCACCGACTCTCTCTCTCTCTCGCTCTCTCTCCCTCTCATTTCTTCAGCTCGCTCAACCACTTATCTGGCTCTTGTTTCTTTGGGCAGGTGGTGAATTTGGTGTCCGATTTTCTTTTCACACAAACAACAAATCAATCATACATACACGCACACACACACACAATAACTCAAACAAACGTACAAACACACATACAATCACATTGAACAGCACTCACACACACACACACACACAACATCACTCACACACTCAGTGGCACAAACATTCAGGGACAGACACATCCCTGAGGTTGTTGCTAGGAGACGACAGCTACCTGTGGAGTGATGGGGGCACTGTCTCAGCACCGCGCCGTCCAAACGTCATCTCAGGATCAATCAATGTCTCCTGGTGATTCATCGCTGTGCCACTGCTGCTTTTAACACCCAGTGAAACCCAGAAAGGTTAAGGCTTTTGATGAAGGGATTTTACATTTCTTTTACCAGGACCTCTCCTGTAGGAGACCTGTCAAATAAAGTAAGTTATGCAAGTTTAGAGATAAAGAGAGGATGCCTAGTCTCAGGAAAGTGTAGGCGCATTTGGGAGTTTCACTCCCAAATGTGTGTATTAACCGATGTAAGTCGCTTTGGATAAAAGCGTCTGCTAAATGCCCTAATTGTAATTGTAATTGAATTCCCTATCTCAAAAGCACATTTGTAAGCAACATCCCTACCCTAATGATAAGTCTAAATTCACTGTAGGTCCCTGAGGTTTAATCTTTATCTTGTATGCTCCTCGGTTAAGACTGAAAAGACCACTGTATCGGAGCTCTGCTTCACAGCATCCCTGATCGAAGACTCTCCCCGTCAGCCCCACGACGTTGTTTGGGATGGAATATGACCTATTTATTTTTATTATCAAATGCCACTTGCTTGCGTTGTCAGTGTGACTCTGCAAGTCTTTGAATGAATATTTAACTGAGTCAGTAGGACCCTTGAAAGTGGGGAGATATAAAGAGCGTCAGCAGTAAATAATGAATGGGAGCCAGCCTGGGGGGGCGGGGGGGGACACACTGTGTTGCTTCTGAGAAAAATCTCTGTAACAGGAAGAGCTGCATACTGACACCAACAGCCTCGCCTGCCTCCAACTGTTGACATAGGGTTTATGAGGAAATAAATAATGAAGGCAGCAATTGTATTTCTTTGTGAGTTTGCATGAGCGAGTATGTGTTTGTGTGTTCTGTTCGTATTGTCACAGGGCAGGCTGACCAGTGGGGTCACAGTGTTTTGAGTAAACATGATTTCAACATCATCTTTACTTAAATCGCTCAGCAGATATTTTTATCCAGAGCGACTTGCAGTGAATTGAGATACATGTCAGTATGGAGCGGGAATATATGTGAGGGTGTCATGCTCAGTGACTGTTGATAATGGGGTAAGGAACCCAATTGGATTCCAACACACTGGTCGCTACACCGTCCTGCATGTTAATTTTACATTTGAGTCAGTTTTACCCTCCAACCACCCAATAGCATTTCATTATTGTTGTGTTTAAAGGCATACCAATTTTATTTGCCTTTTCACCATTTAGAAAAGTGCAAATTGTGATTTGATAGTGATAGGTTAAACGATTGTGAAACAAATGGAATCATCCTAAAAGCTACTGAAATTCCAATGAGTTGAGTTTAAAATGAGGGCATTTTGTTAGTTCATGCCTGGAATTTATAGGACAATAAGTCCTCTTTTTCAAACCTCTCTTCTGTTTGCTCTTTTTATCTAATGTTTATTTAATGAGAATGAGCCAGATGCCATGCAATCTTTCTTTCTTAGGGTATAGTTTAATGCCATAAGAAAGCATCACTCTTTTAAACGATCTTGACTAGCAGACAGTATAGCAGGGCTAAATTATAGTGTTGTGCATTTCTCTGAACGAAACGGCCCTCTGAATGTTTACAAAGTATATATTACATCATTGTAATATGAAGGATATTATCATATTATAATAAATATTTAAAAACAAATATCACAATTACCACAGCAAAAAGCATGTGTTCACTGGTCTGTTTGAAGACAAAGACTCCATTGTAGAAGGCAGGAAGAGGAACGCTGCATCAAACATCTGTTTAAAACACAACTCAAGTTTATTGTATCACCAGAACAGCACGCATACAGGTCTGTTCGCTTGGGTCTGTTAAAACTGGTATGAACGTAAAAGTAAAGCGTAAGAAAAACGTTGACATCAACAACATCAACCATGAGGTTGGGATCATTGTGAATCTGTACACCGGACGAGTCCTGAAACATGTCCTTAACTGAAGGAAACCAGACCTGTGTCTGTAGTGTCTGGGCTGCACAGACACAGCCCTTCATCGAAATGAGACCACAGTGTTCAGTGTTGTTCCGTTTTCACATGTGATCCCCAAACGTTGCATCAAAATATTTACACACATCAAAACTGTATTGAAAACCTACAAAGTGGGGGGGACTGGGGACAGACCGAGAGAGTCAAAGGAAACAGAGCGTAAAGAATAACAAAAGTTTACGGGAGGAGAAACGTAAAGGACTATTGCAAAGAACCTTGGGCAGAGAGGAAAGACGTGTCTTTTTTCAATTTTCTTTTCTTCTTTTTCTTCAAAAATATTGTGTGTGTCCAGCACACACAAACATTCACACGTGCACACACAGTCCCTGAAGAGAAACGTGGTTTAAAAAAAATTGTGGAGAGAGACCCTGGCCGGATATACAGTATTATTGTAACAGAGTAATACGAATGCAATTAAAAAGAGAGAGAGAGGTTACAGCATCTGGGATACATGGAGGGAGAGGGTGTGTCTACGGACGGGTGAGGAGCAGAAGGACGTGTCTAATCGGTGGAGTCTCTGAGCGAGAGCATACAGTACTCAGCATTTCAAACACCTGTTTCAAATAAAAATAATAATAAACATTTCAAATAAAACCACATGTTCCAAGTGATGGCTGGTACAGCCAAGATGGCCGGTTAATAAGTACACAAGGAAACCGACGCCGCTAACCGCGTGCAAAGTCACTAGCGCATCCCCCACACGAGGGTGGGTGAACCGTTTGCACCTCAAAGAGTTCTGAGATGCAAAAAACGTAAGAAAAATATAAAAACAAATATCTTATAATGTTATCATTCATAAAACGTTATGGCTGTAACTTTAGTTATATTATATGTAACTTAACAATGAAAGCCAACTATACAGTGGAGCCACATCCAGCCTGTGGGACACAGAGGTCCAGGCCAGGACGGGATTGGCACCGAACAACCCTTTACATCAGCAGCCCATCGCAGTGTTAATAAATGGATACCATGAAATGAGCTCGCTCTTTTTCCCTTGTTTTATCAGAGTTTCCCCAGATCTACGTCGGGGACTCAGACAACCCGGTGGTTGGAAAGGTGAGGAGGGAAGATGGGTGGAATGATGAGAAGGACGGAAGTAATGGAGGACAGGCAGCGTGATGAGAGGCGGGGAGGGGCTAGGAACACTTCCACACGCACACGGCCAGGCTGCCTCCGAAGAACATGTAGAGCAGGTTCTTCACTTCGTGGGTCACCTCGAAGCCAAAGCCCTCGCCAATCACCACGTGCCACGAGCTGCCAAACTTCTTGTCCATGGACTCCTTGATCATCTTCGCTGCACTCTGAGAGAGAGACACGGAAAGAGACCGGAGAGAGACAGGGGGAGGGAGTGAGTGACATAGTGAGATAGAGAGAGAAAGAGACAGAACAGATAGAGACGGGAGAGGGGTAGTGAGAGAGATAGAGACAGAGAGAGAAAGAGAGAGAAGGGAAGAGAGAGACACAGATAGACAGGGAGAGAGGGAGTGAGAGAGATAGAGAGAGAGAGCAACAGAGAGTGAGAGAGACCAGATAGAGACAGGAAGGGAGGGAGTGAGAGAGATGGAGAGAGAGAAAGAGAGAGAAGGGAAGAGAGAGACCAGATAGACAGGGAGAGAGGGAGTAAGAAAGACAGAGAGACACAGATAGATAGATAGATAGATGGCAAGCCATTTTAACATTTAATCAGTAGGGCTGACTTGTAGTGATTTAGTTTTCACTAGTCAAAATGACCTTTCGATATTTTAAAATGTTGTTTTGACTAGTTCAAATGTTAGTTTAAAATACCTGTAAAACTATTTAGACATGATACAAAAATATTTTCCCATGCAGAAAGGACATTTAGACTAGTCACAATTGATTTACATTTATGATATCTGTAATTTAAGAACAATTGCAGATATTTACGATAAACATTGCCACTGGTGAGAATTTAATTATTGATATCTATAATTAACATTTTGACCAGTGAGAACCTATTTGTAGAAATCATTAGAATTTCAACTACTCAAACTAACATTATGGATAAATTGACTTAGAATATAACACGTCAAAATTGTATTTCAGATATCTCATATGTAGTTTGAATAGAAGTCAATGAGAAAAAATTATTAGTAGTAATTGAGTTATAGTTATCTACAATTAACATTTATATTAATAATAAATGAATTGTTGATATCAGGAATTTGCATTTTGAATTGTAAGAAATGAATTGTAGATATCTTTAATTAGAATTGTCGCTAGTTATTGCTCTAAGATTATGGATATAAAAACCCAACAATCTCTCTATTTGTTACTAGTCAAAAAGCAATTGTTGATATCTACCATTTATAGTCTTTGAATTTAATAGAAGAAAGACATTTAGAGAGAGATAGATTTAAATTATTGACCTGAAACTAGTATCACATGTTCTGCAGAGCTGAAACAGCTGAATTCAGGTGATTCGGGGAACGCACTCATTCAAAATGTCTATCATAAGCAGACGTGCCAGCAGATTATTTACTCACTCACCTCATTGTTTGTTGCAAACTTTTCACAGGCCGTCACACAGAGCTCCATAGTCTCGACCCTCATTTCCTCTGCCATGTCTGTGTGCTGGAGACACAAACACAGGTCATTAACACACTACCATGTCACCATGTACACACTGAAAGAATAAGCCAGGCCTCTGGAAGTTGGCCTGCTGCTTCTTAGGCTGAGTAAAAAGTGACACACTAGTCTGTGTCAGCTGGCACTATACATATGATCAAACAACAATGATAGAAGATGATCCATTTACTATTTGAACTATTGAACTATTACAACTACTGCTATTATGATTAAGTATACACTTTTATTGAATGTGACTGACTCACTACTACTATCGCACGCAATATCAATACGATACATAACGTACGATAATCATTGTAAAACCCCATACCCTTATGATCAATGTAATGCCCATACCCTTATGATCAATGTAACACACATAGCCTTATGATTAATGTAATAACAATCCCCTGATGACCAATGTAACACCCATTTCCCAATGGTCAATGTAACACCCATAACCTGATGCTAAATTGAACACCCATACCCTGATGATCAACGTTACACCCATACCATGAGGATCAACGTTACACACATTCCATGATGATCAACGTAACACCCATACCATGATGATCAACGTAACACCCATACCCTGATGATCAACGTAACACCCATACCATGATGATCAACGTAACACCAATACCATGATGATCAACGTAACACCCATACCATGATGATCAACGTAACACCCATACCATGATGATCAACGTAACACCCATACCATGATGATCAACGTTACACCCATACCATGATGATCAACGTAACACCCATACCCTGATGATCAACGTAACACCCATACCATGATGATCAACGTAACACCCATACCATGATGATCAACGTTACACCCATACCCTGATGATCAATGTAACGCCCATACCCTGATGATCATTAAAACACCATACCCTTATGATCAATGTAACCCTGATGATCATTAAAACACCATACCCTGATGATCAATGTAACCCTGATGATCATTAAAACACCATACCCTTATGATCAATGTTACCCTGATGATCATTAAAACACCATACCCTTATGATCAATGTAACCCTGATGATCATTAAAACACCATACCCTGATGATCAATGTAACCCTGATGATCATTAAAACACCATACCCTTATGATCAATGTTACCCTGATGATCATTATAACACCATACCCTTATGATCAATGTAACCCTGATGATCATTAAGACACCATACCCTGATGATCATTAAAACACCATACCCTTATGATCAATGTTACCCTGATGATCATTATAACACCATACCCTTATGATCAATGTAACCCTGATGATCATTAAAACACCATACCCTTATGATCAATGTAACCCTGATGATCATTAAAACACCATACCCTTATGATCAATGTAACCCTGATGATCATTAAGACACCATACCCTGATGATCATTAAAACACCATACCCTTATGATCAATGTTACCCTGATGATCATTATAACACCATACCCTTATGATCAATGTAACCCTGATGATCATTAAAACACCATACCCTTATGATCAATGTAACCCTGATGATCATTAAAACACCATACCCTTATGATCAATGTTACCCTGATGATCATTAAAACACCATAGCCTTATGATCAATGTAACCCTGATGATCATTAAAACACCATGCCCTTATGATCAATGTAACCCTGATGATCATTATAAAACACCATACCCTAATGATCAATGTTACCCTGATGATCATTAAAACACCATACCCTTATGATCAATGTTACCCTGATGATCATTAAAACACCATACCCTTATGATCAATGTAACCCTGATGATCATTAAGACACCATACCCTGATGAGAGGAAAGCTGTGGAGCCTCTTGTAGTCTGCCTCTTCCTTCTTCCCGTCCCCTGTCTCAGCCATTCCGACTCGATCCAGCAGCTACACAGAGAAAACAGCACATCTTCACGAAGACAGCAGCACGTATAGCTTAGCTGACGCCTGTTTTTAATAGTACATGCACCAATCAATAGCCCTAACCAAACGTATACATGACAGCCCTTGAAAGGGACAGAGGAAGATGCATGCGACCCTAGCGTAACTCGATACAGGCTAATGTTTGGTTGCTAAGTTCATTCAATAGTGCTAGCAACGGCTAGCTATAGCAATCCTAGTATTTGTTATAACAGCATAATTGCTGATCTGGTAAGAATGACAAGTACAGCGTTTGCATGGATTATGGTTCTAGTTCAATATATATTGAAGAGTTTAATATATAACTAACGTTACGGTTGGTATAATTAGTAATTGTAGCTCGCGTTAGCTAAATATCTTGGGTAGCAACCACTCTTTTCCATTGATGTTTTGTCTACAGTTTATAGATTTGACCAATCTCATTAACGAAGTAGCGACTCACTTCTTTAATAAATTGAACACAGATACACTCGTTACTTACGCGACGTTTGCTCGACAAAAAGTTATTTCATGTGTAAGAGTCCGGTTGTTAAGGAGACATGTTTTAAACAAACGAGATGCCAGTGAAAGACAGCTCCGCCCCTTTGCTTATACTGCTCCGCCATTGGCTCAGAGTTTACCGTTGAACTGAGCTGAAGAAGAAACCATGATGTCATCCTACGGTAAGAGAAAGAGGGACAGAGAGACCAAGGGACGGGGCGAGTGATGGAAGGAGTCATACCCAACGATCAACTGAGCCCAACGTTATTGCAATATTAACAAGCAGACATACATACATTAGGAAAAAGGCTTTCCTCATAGGTCTTCTGTTTGATGAGCTAAAATCATATTGATCAAACATTTAGGAATCGAGTTCCAGAGTTTTACTTCTGTTCCCCATGGTGGGAGTGGAAAACCACTTTTCTAATCGGCCCACTAAGAGAATCTGACCTAGATGCAGTAGAGGGGGTAGCATCCACAAATCCCCAGGTGTACAAGTTTGATTGAGAGCAGACTGCGACCTGCAGTAGTCCGACACACATTTTATAATAAATATATATATGTAAATAAACACATTTTCATTCAATCCTGGTGCGTAACATTTGTGGCCGTACTTCCATAATGATTACATTAATTGGTGATCATTCATCAACCATTTGTTACAATGTTTATATTTGAAAATTACCTTTCCGTCCAGATGTGTTTTATTTGCCATGAATTATTGGAATTGAATGGCACATTACTATACTTTGCCTAGTGCTATACTGTACAACATGTTCACAATTGACAGCCTCTGGATTAAAGACATTATTTTTCAAACAATGACCCCTGTCCACTGATGGATGGAAGTGGATTAGCAATCTCTGGGGTCATGGTAAAACCTCTCTTGCACATTAGCTCTCTCTCTCTCTCTCTCTCTCTCTCTCTCTCTCTCTCTCTCTCTCACTCTCTCTCTCTCTCTCTCTCTCTCTCTCTCTCTCGCTCTCTCTCTCTCTCTCTCTCTCTCTCTCTCTCTCTCTCTCTCTACTACATTGCCTAACCCTTGCCTTCACCACTAATGGACCATTATCATAATAGTGTTATAGCAGGATAAAAGTTACTTTTACCAGAGAGAGGTTTTATCCTGAGTAGGATAAGTCAGACCCATCCAAAGTAACAGTGGTCTGGGTGCTTAGGTAGACGAGCCAAGTACCTTTCAGTGTGTGTGTGTGTGTGTGTGTGTGTGTGTGTGTGTGTGTGTGTGTGTGTGTGTGTGTGTGTGTGTGTGTGTGTGTGTGTGTGTGTGTGCGTGTGTGTGTGTGTGTGCGTGTGGGGGGGGGGGGGGGGGGGGGGGTATAATAGCATGGGCATAGATGTGCGTGTGTGTTGATGTTGGTGTTGGTCTAGGTACGTGTGTACCTGTGCAGTGAAGGTAATTAGAGTCCCTCTATTATTCATCAGGTCAGGTGATTACCAGCCCACTTCATGCTATCTTACTATGGCGGACAGTCATCAATATAATAATATAAAGGCAGCATATGTATAAATATCAATATACATTTTAATACATATAAACTTTTATCCAAAGCAGTGATTTGAAAGTGCACTCACAGTTAATTTTTTTTAAATTTTAATTCAGGGTCTTGGTGATCAAACCATCGTTACATCTCACTTGGCTTCACCCAAACGTCTGTTGCCAATAAAATTACTTCCCTGTACATATTCTGCCAAATAGCATCTAGCGTGCACACGGTTTCCAGAAATGTAATAACTGGCACTACTGGACTAAGGTAACACCGTTGGGTGTTTAAAAGGGCCAAGGAGCCGTCGTGATCAGATTGTGTGGAGGATGGAAGCAGGGCCGCTGCTGGCCATTTCGGTGCCCTACGCGAGCGGGGGGGGGGGGGGGGAGGAGCCTCTTTTTATATATTAGGTAAAAACATATAATTGCCGAAATTGAGTGATAGGTTATGCAATTAAGAAAAAACAACGGTGGGCCTCTTCATAACTAATTTCTATATTTTTTTAATTCAATAATGCAATAATTATTTTTATTTTTTTATTTTTTTTACAAACCATAATTTTTGGTGCCCCCCCCAGGTACTTGGTGCCCTACACACTCTGCGTACTCTGCGTATAGGGAGCGGCGGGCCTGGATGGAAGTCTACTGCTCTCTACTATTTGCAGTATTAAAGATCCATCAGCCCCTCCGCGCTCGTGCACTGGGTGTGGCTGCACACCTGTGGTGCATTGACCAATCAATGCACAAAGGTTAAACCAGCCGTCACCACACACACTTAGGAGGGCTCTGAGTGTAGCACAAAAGCTATTAGGCTGAATGGACACATCAAAGTTATTTTGAAAGACTATGTACAGGTGGCAATGGATGTTTAAATTAAGCCAGGAGAGGCGATTGCAATGGTTTGATTTCCCAAATTGGTGTTGTCCTTTAGGCAGCAGGTATCTTTCTCAAGGGCAGCAGCGAGTAGACAGTTGGGAGGGAATAACTCGCCACTAGACTCTGCCGTCTGATAGTCTTTGTTTTGGACACTCGTTAAGATGAGTAACAGACAAACACACAGAGCTTTACGTTTGGTGACTCAGCGGTCCGACCAGGGAGAAATCCTGTTGGTTGTCAGTGACCAGGGTCGAGAGACGCAGTGTTCGAAGTGCAGAGAGACAGAGAGGGAGAGAGGGACCAGGGTCGAGAGACACACCGTAAGATGACGAGAGAGCGATAGAGACCAAGGTTGAGAGGCAGACATTACACTTGTTGAGAGAGACAGAGAGAGAGACCAGGGTTGAGAGACATAGCTTTAGAAGCGGAGAGAGAGGGAGAGAGGGTGAGAGCAGAACGAGTCTACAAATACAAGTGTTCCTGGATGTGTTTGAATGTGTTTCCAAATGTATATTCCTGTATGTTTATCTATATTCTGTGTGTGTGTGGGGGTGTATGCGTGTGTGTGTGTTTGCGTGTGTATGTTTGTGTGTGCGTGCATGCACGCGTGCATGAGTGCATTTTTGTGAGTGTGTGCATGTGTGTGTGTGTCTGTTTGAGTGTGTCTGCGGGTGTGTGTGTGGGCAGAAGTCATGAATCAGCAGCCAAACAGTAGCCTATGTGTGGCCTGTATTGGGAAAGTAATCTATTACTCAGAGAGCAATGGATTACTTTCTATCAGGGAAGCCTACTCCTTGAAGATCTCTTATGAGTAACTGCAATGAGTTCACCTTACACACACAAACACACAAACACACAGAAACAGACACACACACATACACAAACACAGACAAACATATACACACACACAAAGACACACACACACACACATGTGCGATTTCCCCCCATAGTCAAATAATCATCCGATCCAGCTAATCTCATCTGGTGACAGTTAAATGAGGTTCTCTATGTTTGTGTGTATGTTGGTGGGCAGGTGTGCCGGGGTGTGTTTGTGTATTGTTTTTTTAGCATATAGCTCCACTTTAATCCAATTGTGTTGGCAAGAGCTGACAGAGAGAAATATCAATGGGCTTCAATTTACCCACCCTCAGATCTACATTACCATAACTTACCCCCCGCACACACACACACCCTGCCCACTCGTACAAATGTGCAATTTTCAAACCCTCAGGCCCACATTACCATAGCTTACTGACCCCCCAGAAACTGGCACAGACAAACACCCCCCCCTACACACACACACCCCCACACACACACACATGCACACACACAAACACACACATTCCAAATTAAAACCCTCAGAACAAACATTACCAGAATGACTCCACAAACATCCACACACACAGACACACACACACACGCACACACACGCATACACATATACACACACACACACACACACACATTGCATTGTATCAGTACAGTATCAAATATTATAGTACAGTATATTACAGCATAGCATAATAGAGAACAGTCTGACGTATTTTTGGATCATATCATCATCCATAATATTGGAATTATTATAATAACTTTATTTCTTTGTCCACATATTAACAATATCACAGTAGATCCATAGACGTGTTCATGATGCAAAGCACAATACTGATCTCACATAACATCAAATAACCAAAAGCAAGAGAGTGTGGGTGTAGTCAGAGAGCGAGAGACAGAGAAAGAGAGAGAGGGAAACAAGAGACAGTGAGAGAAACTACAGAGGGAGAGAGAGAGAGAGAGAGAGAGAGAGAGATAGAGAGAAAGAGAGAGAGAGAGATAGAGAGAGAGGGAGACAGGGAGAGAAAGAGACAGAATGAGGTGAAGTGAGCGAAGAAGAAGAGTGAAGAAAACGAGAGGCAGAGTGAAAGGAAGCAATGATGGGCAATATTTTGGTTTTGGGCATGTGTGCCCAAACAGGCACTTTGAAGACACAGGCGTCACTGCTCAGTTGGGACAGAAACTGTGAGGAAGGCCTAGATGTGAGGAGGGAGTTGAACATACACGGTTATGTTACACTAGACTCTTTTCCCACTTTATTTGTTATTCAATATGTAACACCAGTGGGTGTATAAAAGGGCCAAGGAGCCGTCGTGCTCAGACTGTGTGGAGGATGGAAGTCTACTGCTCTCTCCCGTATGCCATGAAGTATAAAAGATCTATCAGGCACTCCACGCTCATGCACGCAGAAGGGCGCACGTTCATGCTCGTGCATGTTACATCTCAGCCGAGTTTAGATTTCAGGGCACTCAACCAAGGGAAGCCAAACCCGGTCACAGTTTGGTGGGCTGCAGCATGAGTGCTTTGGTAGGCCATGGCATCGGTGCAGAGGCTAAGGTACATGTTTTGAGATCCAATTGAGAGGCACGGCAAATGTAGAGGAATGTGGAGATATAAAGAGAAAGAGTAGAGTGGGCATTATGTGGATGAGATGTTTTATAGCATGGGCAGAGAACAGCACAAAGAGACTGTAGCAGTTATACGTTAACCACAGAACGTGTATAAATGAAATACATAAATAAACGACACTGCACCGAGAAATCAATGCTGCACGCAGTTCATAAAAAAAATCTAAGCACACAAACATCACCCAACACGTAAAAAATAAACAATATCAAGCAAACATAGTGCTCATCTTTGAGTATCAAAGTGAATAAATATAGCAAAGTTATGATGAGGTGATATCTCAGAAAGTAATTCACAATTCAGCATAAACTTAAGCAACTAAGCACAAAAAAAACATTACAAAAAATCCCCTAAAACATATTTTTGGGGCATTTTGTCCCCTCCAGGGTGTCTGGACCTCATGAGATATCCTTCACGTCCATTTTGGATCTGAGGCGGTCTGGAAACACAGGTGCATTTCCAAAAATCGCCCAGAGTATTTTTTAAAAATACACCTCTTCTATGGCATCCGTCACCAGCTTACACCTATTTCACCCACAACTCACAGGTAAAACTGTTGGCAAAGCACATGTCGACCCTGACAAAGTAGATAACAGTGAAACCCATAACGGTAGATCCAATACTATTAGATAAAACCTACAGTCAACCAATACAATCAAACCAATAAAAAAACAATACAAAAATGTCAAAGAATCACTTTGTCATTTTACGCATAACAAATACAAATCGTATAATACACTTCTGGCATCAATACCGCGTACGTTCATGCTGCCTGTCCTTAGGTGACCAAGGAGGTGTGACTGAATCTCAAGGAACCACGTGTGTGATGTGAGAGCTAAACAAAACAAAATCCTTCACACTTTGGGTGACCTTTCCTCACCGAAGGTATTGGAAAATCAATAAAACTAAGAGGGATGGATTCAATGGACTTTCGACATTCTGCCATCTTGGCTCGCAAAGTCGAAAAACTCCAACACTTCAAGTGATATAAGCAATCTACATTAAGTTGTCCTTTTATTGTCTGATCCTAATTAAATTAGTATGCCTTTGTTTGAGACAGGATACTAGATGAAGGACAAGGTTATAGCCTAAGATAAGTGTTCATTTACATAGCTATATTTCCACACTCCCAACTTGTTACTCGTCGAACACAAACGTGTATTCCTATGAAATATGTCAACATAAATGATCTTAATGAATCTAGTTAGTTGAGAGGGACCGCTGAATCTTCCACCACCCGTTTCCCAAACCCAATAAAAACCACCTACACCTCATGCTCCTCACTACAATCCTCTGCCCCAATGTCTCCATCTCTCCAATCTCTGCTCACCCCCTTCCCCTCCTCTGGACGCCTCCCCCCTACGTCTCCCCTCACTGTTTGTGTCCCTTGGGGTTGGTCCTCTGGGCGGCGTGGCAGGGGTCCAGGGACTCCTTGATCGCCCCACCGTAGACATCCACGTCCAGGTCGGTCCAGGGGGCGATGTTGCCCAGGACGGGGGAGCTGCAGTCGGCCAGGGCGGCCACCTCCGCTGGCTTCAGCACCCGGTCCCACAGGTTGAACTGGGACAGCTCCCCCACCAGCGCCTGGGAGGCGTCGAACCGACCACCAAGGGTGTCCTTGGGTTGGGTAAAGAGCGGGAAAACGATAAGGAGGACGTCAATGATAGGCCTGTTTAGTTCAATGCCTTTTGGCGTTGACACTTTTATGTTCCCCATGTTGATGTTGTCAAAACTAAATAATGTTGTTCTTTATTGACATCATCTCCCCATCCACCCATCCATCCATCTCTCAATCTATCAACCACTCATCCATCTTTCCTCCAATCATCCACCCACCCAGCCACCCGACATATTCATCTATCATCCATCCATCATCCATCCACTGCTCCATCCATCCTATCCCCATCCATCCAGCCATCATCTCTCCATCCATCTCTCATCCATCCATCCATCCATCCTCACCCCATCCATCCAGCCATCATCTCTCCATCCATCCATCCAGCCATCATCTCTCCATCCATCCATCCATCCATCCATCCATCCAACCATCATCTCTCCATCCATCCATCCATCCATCCAACCATCATCTCTCCATCCATCCATCCATCCATCCATCCATCCATCCATCCATCCATCCATCTTCTCCCCATCCATCCACCCATCGCATCCACCCATCTCACCAATCCATCCATCTTCTCCCATCCATCCATCTCATCCATCCAACCACCATCCATCCATCTAACCATCCATCCATCCATCTTGTCCCAATCCATCCATCCATCCATGCACCCAGTGGTCTGACCTGCTCCTGCCCTAGGATGAGTACCCCCCCGGGCTTGATGGGGTGCCAGGCGGCCAGCCCCTCTCCCCTGCCCTTCATCTTGCCGCCCTGGAAGGCCTTCCACACCCCGTCCCGGAGCGTCCAGCTCACACAGACGTGCTGCCACTCATCCTGCAGCAGAGACAGGGGCAGCTGCGCCACCTAGGGGCAGACAGTTGAACAACGTTAGTCCTCTAAGTGTGATTAGGTTTCCCTTCACCATGGCCAGCTTCCATGCAAAGTGTAACACTTCCCTAGCTTGGTTAACTAATGACATGTAATGGACCACAGTTGGTTCAAGGCACATGAATAGATAGCCAGTAAGACCGTCAGCCACTCAGTCAGCTAGTCAGGCTGTCAGCCGTGAGTCAGCCAGTCAATCAGACTCTCAGCCGTCCAGTCAGTCAGCCGGTGAGACTGTCCGTCAATGATTCAGACTGTCAACCAGCCAGTGAGTGAGCCAGCCAGTCAGTCAATCAGCCGGTCAGCCAGCTAGATATATGTTACCTTGTCGTTGATGAGCAGCTCCACAGGGTTGTGGACCCCCTGCAGCAGGACCAGCTCGTTGGGTTGCCCAGGGACGGAGTAGGAGAAGGGGGTCCCGATGCCGCCCTCCTTGGGCTTCAGCCACAGGCAGGCGGTGAAGGCGTACATCTCGGGCATCTCCTTCCTCACCATGCCGTACATGTGGTTGGTCCGTACCGGGAAGGAGATCACAAAGCCGTCGGGGAAGGAGAGCTCTGTCATCGCTGGGGACAAGATTCAGAGAAAGAGAGAGGGGGAGAGAGAGAGAGAGAGACAGAGAGAGAGAGAGAGAGAGAGAGAGAGAGAGAGAGAGGGATGGAGGGAACGAGGGAGCAGGGAAGAGAGAGCAAGAGAGAGTGAGAGAGAAAGTAAAAAGAATTGGGTTAGATAAGAAAAACAGAAACAGAAGATGGAAGATGAAAAACACCCACATAAAACTACCCACAGTCAAAACAGATTTACCCTTATTAATTTATTAATTTGGCCTTTGACACTTTCAATGCTTTGTTCAAACTTACAGGTCGAGAACAACCCTAACCACAAATTCAATATTGGAATCTGTAAGGAATGCACCAACAAAAACACCAGATAAAAATAATCATGTCTGAAAAACAGCACATAAATATAAGCTTATTATAGTCCAAACAATATGGTAACATCTCATCAATGCTGCTGCAGCAAATCTTCATCTCATCCACAATACGAACACATTTTGACATGAAAATGATAATGTTTTGCTCATTTTACTGCAAAAACTATTTGGCAGGTCCTGGACACAAGGAACCTCCACAGGTGTGTTTTGAAATGACAACGCTGGGGAAGGTAATTGCAAGAGAGCCGAAGAAGCTATCTGAAGGTTGTGAGAGCCCCTGCGAACCATATGGGTATTTCGATCCAGCGTCAAGGACCCACGCATGAAATTATCCTGCAAACGAAAGCTGGATTCCTTCCTTACAGGCATTTCCTTCCTGCATAAGGATGAGCTGAATCGATCTGCAGCGAGGTGGTTAAGTCTCCATTACCTGAGGGCTTGCACGGAATTGAATGTACGAAAGGAGTAAAGTTCTTTATTCTTTTTACTTCAAGTCTATATTTTCTTCCTTAACATTTCTTTTCTAAAATCTACCTACCTACCTACCAACCTATTTTGGATGGTTACACATCCAAATATGGAGAAACCAAACAGGGCAAGCTTGACTTTGAAAGTATCGAAACGAAAAGACCACCCCTCCCTCAAGGCACACCTGCAAGGTCACTCCCCCAAAACAAGTAACTTTAGCAATTTGTCTACCTTGCCCTGTGGAAGACCCCAGTCATGTGCAGTGAGTGCACAGGCAGGAAGCAGGATAGGTAGACAGACAGGTATGCCATCCAATTATTTCATTTGAGCTGAAATGCCTCTCTAATTGACAGCTTTTTAAAAGGCTGCAACAGCCAAAGATAACAGGTGTTTCAATTTTTTCTGGGAGCATTTAATTTATTCATTGACAAAATCTGTCAATCAAATGCTTTTGTTGACAGAGTATTTAATTTTCATACAAATATGAAAGAAAAGGTTGCCTTAGCTTTAAGTAGAATAAATTAAAATGAATATGAATACATAAAGGAAAGTCCTCATGATTATCTTTGCTCCATTTTGCTCCAATTATGAAGATTGAAATGAACCGGGTCATCAGGAGCAATTTGGGCTTCAGCGTCTGTCATAAATCATGGCCAGGGGATCAAGATGGCAGCCCTCCAGTTACCAAAATACCAGTTGAACTTAGTGCACAAGCTAATACAATACAAGCTATTCAAAGCTAATAGGCTACACCCTTACAACCTCTACCCTCCTCCCCTTCCCCAAAACTCCCCGAACATTAGTAGGGGTGGCCCAAGATAACGCAAAGCCAGCCTGCAATTCGGTGCTGCTGAGAATTGATACTCCACCAAGCTACCATATTCTAGTTTACGTATCAGATTAAGCAGGGGCAGCACCCGGGGAGGGGGGGGGGGCATGGTTTGTGAAAGGCTCGGACTCACTGTGCTCTAGCTCGGCCAGGCGGTGGTCCACGGTCTCCAGGCCCTTGTCGATGTTGTCCCGGTGGCCCTGGCTCTCCTTCCTCATGGTCTGACGCTCCTTCTCCAGCAGCTTGATCTTCCTCTCCAGCTCCCCCTCCAGGTCGCCCACCTTCCAGGGGCCCTTGCCCCCCCGCCCGGAGCTCCCGCCCTGGGGCGCTGGTCGGGCCGCAGGGCGCCGTGCTCCAGAACCGGGGGCCCCCGGGCCGGAGGCCCCAGGCACGGCCGGGGGGGCGGTCGTCCTGCTGACGGTGACGCTACCGCTGTTGCTATTGCCGCCGCTGTTGCTAGGACTGCCGGTGTTGCTAGCGCCGCTGCTACTGGTGGTGCTGGCGGATGTGTCGGTGAGGTTCAACGCAGCCGGACCGATCTCTGCCTGAGGCACAAGAGAGAGAGAGTTAGCCTGGAGGCCATCCACAAGGTGACCTCCCCGGGCTAGGGCAGAGCTGGAGAGCACTAAAGGAAACAGGAACATGAGAGGAAAGTCACATATAGGATCTTATATACGATGTAAGATATTATATAGGATGGTTATAGGATGTCATTTATGCCATGAACGCTGCTTCCAGAGCTGCCAGCAATGTAGATAAAAAATAAATGCCTACTTCTTGGATGATCAAATGTAACAACATAACATTAAGAAACAATTAATGAAAAGAGAATAATTAACCATTTCATTAATATTGTATTCATGATTATATAAATATTTTTTATTACATATCGGAATATTGGCTTCCTGAGTCTACGTGAGGATAGAGAAAGTAACATTTATTGATAATTTATTGGTATATTGGCAGAGATGTGTGTGGTGCTGATTAGTCTACATGATGATCGACATATATTGATTACTTTCTGAGTAAGAAGCTGCAGATGTCCTGAGTATAAATGTGTGTGTGTGTGTGTTTGGGAGTGTGGGTTTCTATGTGCGTGTGTGCGTGCATGGGCGAGTGGCTGAATGTGCGTTTCAGCTTGTGTGTGTGCGAGTATGTGAGTGTGAATATGGCATTATATATTGGTTTTATTTCTGTGTTTGTTATTCAGTATCTTCTTTATAAAGGTCTCTTTCATGTTGTATTTTTATGGGTTTTCCCCCGCCCCTTTCCATCTCCCTCGCCCTCTCTCCCCTGCTCCCTCTCCCCGCCTCTCCTCTCCAGCTCAAAGCATCTTTTATTCATGTCTTCTTCTGGTGCCAAACGAGGAGGTGGAGAGGGTGCTGGGGTTGTGTAGCTGAAGGAGGAGGTGGAGATGGCGGAGGTGGAGAGGGTGAGGGGAGGGGCGGGGGTATAGGTGGCAGTGGAGGCTGAGGATGACAGGGCGAAGGTGGAAGAGGAGGTGGAGGGATGGAGGGGTGGAGGAGAGGACAAAGGTGAGATTGTGGTGGGATAGTGAGGTAGGAGGTGGAGGGGTGGAGATGGAGCGTTCGGAGCAGAGGTTGGAGGTGATGGAGGGGAGGGTGGGGCAGAAGAGCATCAGCGTCATCATAGAGATGTATGACACATGCAGGGGGCTGACTAAGATAAAGGGGGAAGTGGAACGGCAGATAATGCCAAGACTGAGGAATGACAAATCACCGCCGACTCTCATATTCGTCATATGACGAATACTGCTTGCGCACGCGAGAGATATTATTGATGGGTTGTAAATAGAAGCTTGAAAGGAGTGTCGATTAAGCCATTAAATATTCAGCATTGAATATAATTTTGTGTTTTCTATATCTGAACTGAATTATTTGACAATAAACGGTTGGCTGTCACCGAGCGGACATCCACGTGTCATCGTTAGGAAGTTGTAAATAAGTAGGCCACTACCTCCAGTTTCTCGATGCGGTCCTTCAGATCCATGATGGCCCGCTCCAGCTCCTCCACGGCCCGCGCCGTCTGCAGCTGCGCCGCCGCCGAGGAGCTAACGTCATCTCCCGCCATGAAACGGCGGTTGCTGCTCCACTGTCCCACGCTGCGCTCGGGCACGTTCTTGTCGTCCTCGAGGTCGCTCTCGCACTCGTTCAGTTTCCCGGTAAGCTCGCGGATGGTTCGCTTGTCCATGAGGATCTGGTTGTTCTGCTGGACCACCATCTGCCGGAGGTCTTTCGCCGTGGTCAGGAGGTTGGCCGATTCCTCGTCCACAGCCCACGGGTCGTCCGCCTGTGGCTGCTGCTGCTGCCGAAAGATCTTGTGGTTACATTCTCCAACCGGAACCGGAGTGCAGATCAAGCGATTGAAGCTAAACGTCTTGGCGGACCCTACTCCGGCCACGTCCCCCGTGCCGAGCTCGTTCAGAGTGGGGACGTCCAAGCCGATCCCTCCCAGGCTGTTTCCTCCGTCGAATGACCCACCACCACCCTGGAGAGCTCCCAGTGGCCCGGCATGAGCCACGGCGCCCGGGGCGAGGGCGTCAAACCTCTCGGACGCCAGTGTGCCGTTGTCGACACCTGGAGCCACGATCTTCCGAGGATACACGCTGGCGATGATGCAGATGACCGCGCCGAGGAAGGCCACCGTGCCCGCGGCTACGAGAACCACGACGAACTTCATCCCGGCGAAGAAGATCCGGAGACGGATTCAAAAAGGTGGCTGTAATCTAAAAACACCACCACACAAAGTTAGAGGAAAAACACACACACGCATGCCTTACCATACTGGATGGAAATGCAACATCCTTTTTTGCTGGATCGATAAGCGATCGCCATTGGTATATTTGAAGATGTTATCGCCAGCTTGACCGGTCGCCCAATGCACAGATTACAACGTCTGAGAAGGGTTTGGCTAGTTTGTTTTTTAATTAAATACACTCACGTGCACGAGTAATTCAGCGTCCGCGGATACCAGGAACGATGTAACCTTGCGTCGTTCCGGTGTAGAATGCAGCCTAAACCACCACTTGTCTCACTCAGCCCGGGCGCAGCTCGACATATCCACGGCAGGTCTCTCTTCTCGTTACTAAGCTCCTCTCCTCCAGTGCGTTACTATGGGGATCTGGAAGAAGGCGGGGGATGCTGAGCGAAAGAGGATGTGGGCATGCGTCACTCAGTCGATGGAACCATAACAAACAGAGGATCCGTCAGGTTTGCGTGTGTGAGTGTGAGTGTGTTTGCCTGTGCGTGCGTGCATTTGTGCGTGTGTTCATGTGAGTGATGTGACTGTGTTTTATGCATTGATGACCTAATAACAAGTTCAAGCGTTTTGAAAGCACTCTTTATAAAATCGTGATATATTTTATATATTCTATAATTTAAGCAATGCCGGGTTTAAGATTCCACAGTTTTCACAATTTATATAACAAAATAACTAAAATAATTGCATTTTTCCTTTGCTTCCTCTTATAATAAGAAGTAGGATAACCATCCATCCACACACTACCCAGACAGCAAAGCACTTTGGTAGAGGTGTCTGCAGGCTGCGGAGGTTATCTTTGTTCATCAGGAATGGTATGGTATTGACTAACTTCTGCTCAGCCATTGACAGACGATGGAACTAATAACAGCCCACGGAGGACGTTGTTTGTTCAAGTTAAATTGGATGTAGCTCAGCCATTATCTTTGGGCTCTAAGGATGAGCTACAGTGTTCCCCTGCTGTTTAGTAAGACGGCTGTTTGTTTGAGTTCCATCACATTCTATGCGGCAAGAATCAATGAACCTGGAGAACGAGGAAGAAAAGGATGTCCTTGTGTTTTGGCTTAAAGCAAAATCCTTTATTCCGAAGCAATTACAAGCAATTATCGAATCCTTGATACTTTCCTGCTTCTCTCTGTTTCTTCCTCAGGCCTTATGTCACGTATCATCATTCCGGAACCAGTGTCATAGTAGGATAGGAGTACGGGTGTCTGACTCAATCAGACAGAAGGGTCAGGGTTCGATCCCCAATGCCTACAGTTTACCTGTGGGCGTCTTAAAGGAGCAGGCTATCCCTTACCCCTACAGGCTGATGGGTGACATGCAGGCCCGTCTTGACCGTAGTTGCGGTGATAAGAGGCTCTGCCTGAACGCAGCATGTAATCAATAGAGCTGAGGATTTGACCACACCCAGCTAAACGGTCTGCTGACATGGACAGAGATGAACAGTCAATGCTTACTCTGTCTCTCTGTGGAACGCAATCACATGCACTTATGCACATACAAGAATGGTTCCAGACCTTGGGACTTGATCTGTGTATTTATTTTCTACACAGCAAGCCTCATATTTTATTTATATCTCTCCTGCAGCGAACCAATCCATTGCTGGCAATCGCTTTCACTCCCTCATTTTAACACACTCATTTACAGTAAAAAACAAACACACACACACAGATGTGGGTCGGTAGTATTATCCTATCACTCTAAGCCTTTCAGTATTCAAACATTACTGACTTATTCCTCTCTATTAAAACATTCATACTAATTTTGATCTACAAATAAACGTTACATATATAAATATATATATATGGTCCGCTTTATATATATATATATAAAACCCACTTTATAGCCGCGTGTTGAACCAAGTTTACCATATCCTTTAATTTAATGAATTCATCATTATATATAAAACAACCAACCGGTCACATGTCGCCCCCAAGTGGATAACTAGATAACTACAATAACGTTGCCCTCAAAACTATTAGGTCAGGAAGCATAAGCCAAGTTGTAAGACGTTGTGGGTTGAATTAAGCTTTTGTTGACTTACTCGATGATTTTATCGGTAAAATCTGCGAAGATTTTTATAATATAATCTTGATATATAATAGGACGTCTAACTTAAAAGTATAAATCAACACAAAACAAGTGAAATAAGCTTTTAATGAAAAGCCTTGTACAATTAATGCACGAAAGCAACAACAGTAACAGATAACATGACATTGAATACATAACCTGTACAATAAGGTTACCAAAAACATGCTTCAGAAGTTCAGATACAATACAATGTCATCATAATCGTCAGTACTAGCAATACAATTACAAAAAAACATTTCAACTCAGCATTTACAAAACAAAAACTGCAGTTTTGACAGTTTAATTCATTAGTCAGCAATTCCCTTCCTGTCAAACCATAGTCAACCATTTCATTAAATGGCAATTAAACAGAAAGCATAATATTGATAACATTTATTAAAAATAATAATTCAAATACAGTACGAGGGAGAGAAAACAGGTTTCAAATACACAATTAAGGTCATTATTTGTTTAAACTAAAGCATATTACCAAATCCTTCGGTAAACCCCCAAATCGAGTGCCTCATACAGCACTTCAAATCACAACACACATTTACATGAAAACATTTCATAGAAGAGAAACAAAAGGCAAGATATAAACACTAAATAAAAACCAAGAGCCCTATTTGGTAGAAAGATTGGTTGTGCTACCCCAGATTTGATTATTATTATTATGTTGTTGAAACTCTGTCCAAATAGCACCACGCTCCACACAACTACCAACTGACTCTTCTAGCCACTGTTTATACGTTCACAATACAAGACATTCAAAGTTTTATCCCAAAATGCAAACATAACACCAGAAGCACAGTGCTGTTGGGTTTCTTATTGTATAAAATTATCTTTCACATCTGCAGCAGCAGGAGACAGACACTACCCAAAAGAACCAGTCTGCCAAGCCAGGACTTCCAATGGGTAATAAATTCTTGCTTAAGGGTAAGAAGACTCTGGTAGTCAAATCAATAAAGAATAATCCTGCCCCTCATGAATTCCTGCTCTACCAAATGCTTGCAAACGATTTGCAAGTCATAAACATAGCGTAAAATATGGTGTTATTGTTTCCGGGTGGGTTTTTGTAGTTTGGGATAAACACTTTGAATGTGTCCTAGAGCAGAGCACTGAGAAGACACGACACAGAGAACCATCTACGTCACATGACAGGAAATGAGGCGGGCATTTGTCTGGTTTCTGCTCGGAGGAGATCTACATGAGCAGAGCTGCGTCCGTCGACTGGGTCCGGGGAGGGGTAACGCACGTCACTGAGACGAGGCAGCGCTGCCTTGTGGAGGGCAGTTTGGTTCAACAGAGCAGCGGTAAGGCAACGCATGCGGAGTGTTTTAAATACTGGCGACAATTACGCCAGACAGACTGCCGGGTGAGGAGTACCCTTGGTACATGGCGCAGAACGGGGAGAGGGTGAAAAATGGACCTATGCAATCAGAAGTTTACAGATTCAATGCAGTGCCTTCAAGTAGTAAGAGCGATTGCAATAGCCAACATGGAACTCCAGAATTGTACCTTTGTTGCTATTTATTATACATTTCAGCAATATAACACTGAATCCGCTATTGACAAAGTGAGGTGGAAGATGCGGTTTCTGGGGGAGACCGGGCAGGTTCTAAGGGAGTACTCTGAGAATAACCCTAGCATCAGTCAATGGGGGCCAGAACAAACCATGGCAAGGGAAATTTGGTTCCCCGGACTATACTTCCTAAAAGAGCTTATTCAATGTAAGGTCTATTCAACTATGCTAATATTTTGCCTTCACAAGCTATGTTTGAGCCGATTCATCCCTCGCTCGTTTATTAATTATGTTGCTGTTTAAAGCGGCCAAATCTATTAGTTGAAGTGCAGACTGCAAAGTCAACAATGCACTCAAGAAATGGCCGATCCTGCCCAATCGACTACATTAGTTTCCCCCACGGCCTGAGGGCGGGAAATGCTCCAACAAAGTTTACGTTACGACGTAATTTCCACCTAATACAATTAGACAATAATACAATCATTTTGTTGATTAATCAGATTCTACAAATGTTCCTTCTTAAATGTTATTGACTTAATTCAATTTGCTCCATCTCAAATCAACCATTTACAGCAAGGTTATGATTATAATTGTTTAAAATGACGAGTACTGTCATGCTCATTACCATAATAAAAGGCTGAAACAGTGAAAGGTCAAAACGTTCTTTGTCCCACATGATCCAGGCCTAATGATTTTGAACAAGTCGTCTCATTGCATAACCTCTGTAAGGTCGAACAGCAGCAAAAATACATGAGTGTAAACCGAGCCCGGACGGATGCAGGCTCCCCCCAGACCCATCAACCCAGCCCGGGAAGGGGAGGAGGATGGGGGTGGTCTCAGTCTAATGGGTCTGCTCTATCGGTACTGCTGATAGAGCTCCAAATAACCTATCTCGACTCAGATCAACGTGTTCCCCTGCCACAAAATGTATCTTAATCCTTCCCACGACATCACTGGGTGGTCAGTCCAATCAACACAGCCGTGCCACGGGGAGCTGGGAGAAAGAAATGCTTCCATCCTTCCTTCATTCACGAACTAGAGTAAAAGCTGCCTTGGTGTGTTTGACAAACAAGCTATAGACACACTGTAAAAAGGCCATAATACCTATCAACTGTAAACTAGGGTAGAAAAAACGATTTCAATAAACGACTGACCAGCGAAATCTAATAGCAAAGAGGAGTGAACAGCAGAAACTACTGTTAGACAGCAAACCAGGGAAGGGTTATGATATTCCAGGAGCTTCGGACTCCACTAAACCTTATGAAGTCATGGTTTGTCTGGGTCCCGTTATTGTTGTTATACAAGTTGTGAAAAGCGGCGACCAGGATGTAAAGCTTCAGGTATTAAGAAGCTGGGTTTATGGAGCCGTTCTGACAGGTAGGCTGGGCGAGGGTAACCGCGACCAACAACCTAACCTCTACTTAACCTTCTTGCCACATATCATCTGAGAAGTCACACAGCTAAAATGCGGCAAATTAAAAAGAATCACAGACTGCTTGCCAGTTTAGCGTCATGGCGGACATTACAGAACGGTGGAGGACTCGAGGAAGAGAAACCAAGGTCAGTGGGGCCACACAGTAAAATCGGCGATCAGTTGTAAATCTATGGATTTTTGTGATTTTACGAATTATCTGTTCGAAGGCTGTGCGACGTGCTTGCATGTAAACGCAAATTCATATTAGCTGTGCATTTAGGAGGGGCGGGGGAGAAGGCCTTGGGAGTAGGGTGAAGGACATTAATAGCTTTTTGAAGCATTCTGTTGCTGCGTTTACCTCGCAAAATATGGATGCGATGGCTTGGACTCTAACTGTGCAAATATCCTATTCCCTGTCAAACTAACAGCAGGTCGGGCAACCAGCGAAATTCAGGGATGGGCAGCGAAATGGCATGACACCGAAAGGTGCTCAACACACCCCTTGTGGGGCAGTGCATGTATCAAATTGGCATTTAGTTTCTTTCATGTACACTAAGTGTGCTTGGTAATAGTTCGCCCACTGTCCTAGTTTGTGGGTGTTTTACTACGACGCTATGACACCAAACGCGGGATGTGCAGCAAGCTTGAAGGAACTGAGTAGAAAGCTGCTTCCCAGTCGGGGGACCAGTCTATACAAAGTCACTAATGTGCAAGTGAACAAAATATGGCCATTCAAGGGACACAGGCTGCATCTTCAATACCTCTATTTCAAAAATATGATGCCATTATTTTTACCATTATTACATCATCATTATTATTATTACTACTCAATGGCTGGGTGGCGTTACATTATTCATCACACAAATACAGCAAAAAGGAGGATATCGGTGTATTTGTGCCATTATTGGAACATCTCCTAGTCTTAATGGTGATTTGTGAGCTCTGTATAGAGTATGGTTCAATCCTGTAACCAGCTCTGCTCACTGCCATCAGTGAGGAACCCGCATGGCTGAGGCTGATTGGATTTTCAACATCCAATCAGAGACTAAGAGGTTTAACGGACAGTGGCGTACAGTAAACCATGAGCAGAGGCAAATAATTCAATAAGCTGTGCGGTTTTCAAGCTCTTGCATTAGAGTGGCTTAACCAATATCACAGGCAAACTTTTACTCCTAAGAACAGAAGGATTAGTGGGGAAGTTTTCCCCACAAACCAATAGCATAACTGTTTCAATGAAGCACGGAAGGCCATGTAGAGCGCTTCCTAAGGGAAGACTACAGCCACCTTACCAATACACTCATCTCTACAGCTATGTAAACTAAACTTGTTTAAGACAGGCTGGTACTTCCAATAATAGTCACACCTACACCGGTACAAACCTTTAAAGGAGGGAAGGGAACACTGGGGAAGCAAAGTGGCAACATTGGCGAGAATCATTCTGTTGTCATGGACAACTGGCTTTCTAACCTTTGACCTTCCTATGGCTTGGGAGGGGCGGGCTCATCAGCGGCGGCGGAGGGGGCGGAGCCAGCATCGGTGCCGGCGGGGGAGGGGGAGGGGGGGCAGGAGGCGGGGGAGGGGAACTCCTTGATGGTGACGGTGACCAGGTTGGTGGTGACGTCGGTGACGACCACACCCTTGCAGCTGGGGGCCGTGTCGGGGCGCCAATCGGGGTCCCCCTCGGCGGGCACTCGGGGGGGCTCGGCGGGGGCGGCCGGCGGAGGGTTGGCCTGCCGGTCGGACGCGGCGGAGGGCCCCTCGTCGTCGGGGAGAGAGGAAGAGGATGGGGCGGCCGCCAGGCTCGGTGTCGAGGGCTGGGTGGTCCGGCCCTCGGGGGCCTCCGTCCCGGGCTGGCTGGGCCGGGGCTGGGAGCAGGCCGGAGCCTGAGGGGCGCCGGAGGGAGGGCCTGACGCCGGGCCGGGCTGACTCTGGGCGGCACTCTCGCCCACGCTGGGGCCGCCGGCGTCGGCCGGACTGGAGCCGGCCCCCGTGAGCGGGTGGAAGGGCCGGGGCCCTCCGCACTGCAGGCCGAAGGGCTTACCGTACATGGGGAAGCCCAGCATCTTCAGCGGGGGCTGGAAGGGCCGGTAGGGCGCCGCCTCGCCGTGCCTCTTCCCGATAATGCGGTTGCGGGACGGGAGGTTCTGCCGGCTGGCCGGGGCACCCCGGCCAGCGCCCGCGGCCCCCCGGCCAGGCTTGTCGATGACCTTCAGGTTGACAATGATGCGGCCGCGCTTCACCTCCCGGGGCTTGACCCGGCGGTTCAGGATGCGCACCGTCTCGGAGAAGGGGGAGGCGTGGGGCCGCGAGGGGAAGCCCCCGGGGCCGGGTCCGGAGGAGGCGGCGAGGGTGCGGGGCAGGGGGCGCCTGGACATGCGGTGGCAGCGGTGAATGTCTTTCTTCAGCTTGTGGGTGGAGGCCAGGGAGGAGTTCTTGGCGGCGGCGGCAGCGGAGGAAGAGGAGGGGGCAGCAGCAGCGGACGGAGGTGGAGGAGGAGGGTTTAGGGCGGGGGTCCCTGGAGAGGAGCGGCGGGTGCTCTTACGTTGGTTGGCGTCCCCACTGCCGGCCTCCCCTTTCAGAGCACGAGCCTGCAGAACAATGCGTGTGCACAGCTTAGGGACGTGAAGAAGCGGAGCCGGTTCAGCATGCACGGTTACTCAGAACAGTGTGAGCCTTAAGGGAACCATCAGTGAGAATTAGAGATTGCGCCAAACACACGCGATGCAAATTCTGGCAAAAATTGGTGCCAGGGAATGTTATTCATTCTAGTTTGTATGGCTGGCACCAATTTGAGCCAATCAAAATTGCGTCACGTGTGTTTGATGTTGACAGGGCTGTGTGGTTGGCTTGGATTTGATCATTAGAACCAGATAAAAAGAGTACCTTCATGCCAGGACTTTTGGGTTTCGGCCCTCGTTTCTTTGGCCCGTGCATTTCTCTTTCACGCTCCCTAAACAACAAACAAACGTTTTTTAAATGTGTTTTTTCGTAAAAAAAAAAATGCTTGAATTGATCCGGCTGAGACTAGGGGTTTTGGAGTGACACAAACCAAGATGGAGAAAAACAAACCAAGAAAACAGAGGGAGGAGAGGAAAGGGTCAGAGAGGAGAGGGTGAGAGAGACCGAAAGGAGACCGTGATTAGAGACATTCAATTACATCACATTTATCAAGCTGATGTTTTTGTCCCAAGCAACATACAATGGGTGCATTCAATAATGTACTCAAAAAGTGAAAATAATCAAATGGCTCAAACTAGAAAAACTGCTTAAAAAGCTACAATACAAAGCGATAAAGAAATATTAATAAGAACATGACCCATGTCCATTGCTACACTCCACCTAGGTGACTTTTACTGGGAACCTCCAAATACAAGAACGAAGGGCGGTGGTGTTGAGAGTAGGTTTATTGTACTTTGCAGATAATGATATCTGCAAACCGTTTATTGTACATTTTGCAGATAATGATACGTCGCGCTGGGGCTCCATGTTTTCATTCAAGAGACCACTCCCTGAGTGTGTCTGGTTCGATTTGGTCGGTTTGATTGTGAGAGAGGAGGAGGAGGGTAACAAAGAGATCTCTGTATCACTAAGACATGGTTAATGATTTGACATTCATCATGTCTTGGATTAATTTAAGGCATCATTTAAGGAATTATGCATTAAGCAGAGAAATAGACCTTTGAAAAAAATCACTGAACAAACAAACTAACAGAGGAAGTTTGTTTAAGTCCTTAGAGGACTTTCCAAAGTGTGTTTTTAAAACGTAACTGACACAATGAAAATTATAATGACGACTAGTCACTCTCAAAAGCACTGCCGTGATTTTAGATCGGTCATTCCTGAGCAGGTAGGAGTTTTGGCGTCTTCCTCATGGATGCCTACAGGTAAGGTTCAGACTTTGGGATTTAGACCCAGAAGCTTTCAAATTAAGAGTCAAACACCCTAATCCCTAGACTATCCGACCAGAACTCGCATCCCCTTTGAAGAAGATGTTACATTTTTTAGGAGAAGAATATAGTAACACATCATATGAAGTCCCAAATCCCAGTCGTCAACACCTTCATGAGGCATTTTTTTTGTTTTCAACTTTGGAGAATCACTTACTTCTGCTCAAAGCCCAGGAGCAGGCGGTCATCCAGAATGTTCTCTTCTGGCTCCCAGGTACTGTGCCTAATCGCAACAGACATTGAGTTAGAGCTCTGTTGAATCACTTTCAGCACAACCCACTACCTGTTCATCCAACCGTGGGGTCAAAACATCCTACTTGAGCAGTACATCCTCATAAATCAATGCTTAGCACATCATAATAAAAAATACATTAAAAAGAAAATGCACAAATGTGTCAAATTACAATTAAAAGTTGTACTTACTTTAGTGCCCATCCCTTCCATTTCACAAGATATTCAAGACTACCCTGTAAAAAAAAGAAAAAACGCATTTATAACTGTAGGCCACATGTTAATTTAACCAGCCATGTTTTCAGACTGAGGAATCAATATAAATTGTTTAAGACAAAATAAGCAATGTTTTCTTCACACTTATTTAGATTTAATCTTCTGGATTACTTTTACCGCGCTGTCATATGACTTTCCAATTCTCGGCATCAGGACAGTTCATTTGTGCGTGCACTTTTTCAGTCCACAGATTTGGCATAACAAAATCCATACACTGCATCGGCCTGAGGCTGGAGCGTTCAGCCTGTTCTGTGTTTGAAAAAAACGCAATCTCAAAATAATAAATCCTATATTGTTTATACATTTTTATAAACAAACGCAAAATATTAGTTTTTATTTTCTAATGTCAAAAGCTTAGTAGTGAGCGGTTGATTGTAGCTGCATTTCGCTTGCAAGTAAAGTCGGACCCTGCATTTTGTTCTCGTCTTACTATGTGGTTTTGTCCCCTCCACGCTTGGCCCCTCTTTGTGTTGCTATTTTTATTGCTCTGCCTGGGCTATAATATAACCCCCCTGACGTAGTACTCCGCTTAGTAGGCTACTTGCTGTGTAGCAACAATACCCAGTACCAAGAAGTTGACTCGCAACGTCAGCAACATGCACATAATGAAACAGCTATTACTTTATGTGATTGCTGGAATTTTCCCATTTGTCCCAGTATGAAGGTTTAACTGTGAGATAATAGTTTAGTCCAAATAGCCATGAGTATCAGTTCGGAAAACAACCACCACCCCTAAATATTTCATATCATAACCTAATAGAAATAGCTTTAACCTTTCCTCTTACTATTTCTTCATACAGTTTAGTATCCACAGTAACCTCAGCCTGACAAACACACACGTGTTATTTGGTTTATTTGCGTATACTTACACAATCTAATCTCATCAACAGCCCCTTTTTGAGATCTTCACAAATAGTACAAATATGTATCACGGGGGAGGAAAAGTGCTTGAAGTAACAAGACTCCCTTTGATGAATCGTTATCGACACAAGTGAATTAGTAGCCTCAGGTTCACACGCTGGTATCCCACACGTCAGCCCACTCGTGTTTGTTACGACCGTTATCGATCATCCATCACGTAATACACAATCCACGACTTTGAGGCTAACCGGTTAGCTTTTAGCCCATCCTGTAAGCAAGGCCTATATAATATACAATCTGCTTTAAGTAAGCCCCGGGTGTGCATAGTGGAGCTGTGTTGATCAGACCCCACTCCTGCAACATCTGGATATACGATCAAAACAGGCGGGACGGCGGCTCTCTTTACCTTGCGGACGCGGCGCTTGAGGATGGATTCCGCGGCGAAAACGCGATCACCCACCGCCGAGAGCTCCATCTTTCATGCCCGACTGCTATACCACTCTATCTAAACAAGTAGTTCCCACTGCGAGGGTCGACTACTTTCACTAGTCTCCTGTCTGTGGCTGCAGACACAACAGCAGCGTAGCGAGCTGGCCCAAAAAAACACACCAGCCGGAAGGAGAGGGCTGTCACGTGGCTAAGGTCACCGCTCCGGTCGTCCTAGCAACGCCAAAGACTCCGTTGCGATGAACCAGGTGATGAACCCTAGATACAAGCACAACTTATATTAAATTAAATATACAAAGTCAAACAAGTCGTGATCACTGGGTTTTCAATTCCGATCAGGGATTTATGATATATATATATATATATATATATATATATATATATATATATATATATATATATATATATATATATATATATATATATATATATATATATATATGTGTGTGTGTGTGTGTGTGTGTGATCCATCTTCCTTTATAATTGAATAATTCAACATCAAACTTGCCAAATTATTTATTTCTTGTTTTTTCCATTCGTTATTGTGTGTTTCGAATAAACCAAACCCTAATAAACTGGCGGCGTTGCAAAGGTGTCGTGCGTATTGCTCGCTGCATTCCTCCCACAGGTCCCTCCCATTGCTACCCTTGGTTGGTCTGATGCTTACGTCAATCAAAGCAAGCTTGGTTGCAGTGACCTAGTGGTTGTTGACGTTGACGTCAGGACTCAGAAGTCAACTCCACGGCAGGCAAGAAGCAGCCCTACCAACAGCATCAAGCTCATTCTAAACTAATGCGATTACACTCGCTGGAGAGGTAGGTGGCTCACTGCTTTATTATATAGGCACAAACAATGCGTAACGAAATGCATTTAACAGACAGGACATACACCTAGGTAAACTGTGGCGCGTGTCAAATAAATTGTGGACGGTGAGAAACTCGTGACATCTGAGAGCCAGTGTGAGCTGCACACTGAGACGACATCAGCCCAGACTCATGAGAGAGATCCACGAAGAGTGGAGTGGTGGTGCTGCGGAAATAGGAATGGGCAATCAGCTGTTAAAATGGATGCAGGCCTGCGTACACTCTTAATACCACATGGGAATTGTCGGGCGTCACAGTAGAATGTACAGGACGGTAAATACGAGGTATTAAGAGGTAAACAATGAATTAAGTCATTGTGGTGAGAATATATGTATCTATCTACACTAACCCAACTTATTAAACGGAGGTTGTCTTGTCAATCCTTTAATCAGTGTCTAGTGTAGGAAGTGTTGAATGTACCGGATGCAGCAAGCCATTAAAATACTCATGCATTGGCTTGTATGCCTTGTTCATGTCCCTCATTGGCAAATAAACAATAGCCAAGATAATACTTGAAATATGGCTCAGACAACAGACCAGAGGCCCTAGTTGTACAGTGAGTAGACGTGGTCGTTCGTGTCAGGTCTCTTGAACCCACATTCTGTCTCCAAAGGTGACCATGCAGTTTCTGGGTCGGCTGTTAGACACGGTCTCGTCCGTGTCGTCCAATCTGTTCTCCAACCCGTACCGTGTGAAGGATGTGCCGCTGTCCGACTACGGCACCGGAGGCAAGGTCCGGCTGAAGGAGGAGGGTCGTATGATTCTGTACCGGAACCCGGCCTGTCAGTCATGGGACTGTGTGCTCATGTGTCCGGAGAATCCCACTGTGGCTATCAGGTGGGGATACATTACAGCAGTGCAGGCTGCTGTGTGTGTATACATGCATTCATGCAGCGACCTGAATGACACACACACTAACACACACACACACACACACACACACACACACACACACACACACACACACACACACACACACACACACACACACACACACACACACACACACACACACAAGTTACAGGAACAATACATATTCCCTTACAAACAAACATACTTATATACAATAAGTATTGAATCAAGAAGACCCAAGAGGGGACCATCTCAGGCTTTGTGTTTATTCTATGTAGGCATTAGAGCTGGACTTTTTTGTTAGTTTGGTTGATATTTGCGGTTCTTCTCTGATATGTTTTCTCACGTTACAACTGACATGCACTGAGGACAGTGGTCCCCTGTGATAGCAGCTTGCTGCCCACATACTGAGTGTTTTCTTGATTTGTGGTGAGTCATTCTGACCCGAGAGGGAGGAGGGGGGGAGGTGGGTCGGGGCTACAAAGCCAGCAGTCTCTAGTGTTATGTTAAACCTGCCTGTGAAGCAGCATGTCCAGTATCACTCATAAACTTATCTTATAACATCAGATGCACTTTAACTTATTCAACTTTATATAATCTTTTGCATTATTTGTTTTTTGGTTTTAACTGACTTACCCCTGTAAGTGACCCAGACACAAAGAGGCACGTTAGTATAGTGGTTACTTTAGCATTGGACTCCCTGTCTAAACGTTTGATTCCAGTAGTCAACAGCCTCAGCATCCTTGAGCTAAATGCTCTAACCCCTACCTGCTCCTCCAAAGGACATGCATCTGAATTCACTCCAAGTGTCTGCTTGATTAATAAATAGTTATTACATGTGGTAAAGCAGCAGGTAGGGGGTTTGGGTAGCTTGCTCTTGGAAGTCTACAGGTAGGCTGAGGATATGCGGGATCGAGATTCAAGATTGAAGATTAGATTTCAGCAGTGTGTCAACACCCTGATCACTACATTATCCTGCCGCCTATAGTGCGTCTGAAACCGCCTGCGAGAGGAGCTCAGCATCTGTGAGCCATATAAATACAGTTTGATGGTTTGATTTATTGAACTACACAGTAATGGGGAAGTTCATTGACCTTTGACCTCCCCCCCACCACCAGGCTGTTCCAGGTGCCAGCGGAGGAGGACGCCCTGAACTGGTTCCCGCAGTACGCCCTCAAGCTCCGCCCTTTTTACGAGACCCTACACCTGAAGGCGGAGAGCACCCAGCCAATCGTTGACTGCCTCCGCAGCCACCCAGACTGGAGCTCCGCCCACATTGCTGTGGACCGGGGCCTGCGGGAGTGTCTGAAACACAACTATATCCAGAGGTCAGAGTTCATTGTATGCGTTCTACCGCTCTCCTTGTGCTTTCAAACTGCGCTTGAGTATGCTGTGGTCATCCACCAATCAAAATCAGCGGAGACGGCAGTACCTCGTTTTTGATTATATAGGGATGTGTTCATACATCTGTCTAATAGTCTTTCTTTTAAATAATTAATAATAATTTAATAATAAAAGAAAGTTTAGCTTACCGTTAACAACAGAATAGGAAATCTAGTCATGGAATGTGCACTGAAGCCCTGATTGATGGCCTTCGCCGCCAGAAAATAAGTTTGTTTTCAGAGGTTGTGATGAGATTGATAAAGTACGTTGAATAGTTCTGGTATCTCAGAGGTGCTGACTTTATGTACGGTTATAGGTAAACACTATAGTTAATAGGATTAGCCTTGTTTTAAAAGGTCGGGTTCAAACTGGGTCAAAGTTGAAATTGTTTGAATATGGTGTGTAACGGTTGGAAAATCGGAGCTGTGCGCTGCGCCATGAGTGGGGTCTCCACTAGGTCGTGCTTCAACATTAGCGTGGCCGCCTCTAAAGGCTCACTGTGAACTAGACATTAACCACACATCCTGTCTGATTGGCGTGTTTCCCCCCCCCCGGCCAGCCAGCTCAACGCTCGCGACGCCTCGGGCCAGACGCCGCTGCATGTGGCGTGCGAGCGGGGCGACGTGGTGTGCGTGCGCGAGCTGCTGGAGGAGAGCCAGGCACGCACGGACATCGCCGACCACAACGGCGAGACGCCCATGCACTGCGCCGCCAAGCAGGAAACGGCCGCCGTCGTCAAGGTGATGCTCCAGCCCGCGGCTTACTTACTCTCTCCATCATTCTCCACGGTTACTGTTTCCATGTCACAGTATTCTTTCTCAATCGTTCTCGACAGTTACTGTTTCTATGTTAAAGTAATTGTATATGTTCTATTTTATTAACATAGCGTACAGTTTATTCCTAACCGACTTGTGGTGCAAAACAGGACAGTGATACACATGATTCACAGGAGCAAGTGGGAGTTAGGGTATCTTTCTCAAGCATGCCAACAAGTAGACTGTGAACATAGCACATCCAACCCAGGATGTGGGTTTCCTCTGGGAATCGGACACACCCATGGCCCAGCCCCCCTGACGCATACATTTTAAGCTTTGTAATATTTGTTTCCAGAAATCAGTGATATCATACTGGCCAACCCTATCACACTCTTTTAGGGATCCAATTTTGCTCTCATGGTAGGCCACTCCTTCATAAGTGGCTTGTGTATTTCCTTCATTCATCTTTATCGCTCGGTTTTGCGACATTCATGATGCATCAATGTGGAATATCATGTTTCACAAGGATAAATATGTAAATGGTTCATTATGTTCATTATCGTTAAGTTATCATGTTCCACTCCCAGGGCAGGCTAGTGGTCTTGATCATTGACTTCCGTTCAAATGGCTCTTGGTTTAACCCTCATGCCCCCAGCATCCTTGAGCAAGATGCATAAACCCTGCCTTGCAATGGTCAGTATCTCCATGTGACTTGCTACAAGTCCCTTTGGGTAAAGGTCTGCTAAAGAGTAATGTTCAAAGCTCTTCACCTCCTAAGAATATATTTAAAAACAAGACAAGGTCCCACTATCACAGAGCAGTGAGTTTGAGAGTGCTCCCCTGTAAACAGTGATTCAGGAGGTAGAAGGGGGTTCCCAGTAGGCGGGTAAACAAGGCCTGGGGGCGTTGTTATCGTCTGTGCAGAACACTGTACAGTTACTAACCATTTACACACTGCTGTCCCGTTGTCCTCCTTCTTTAGTGGTCTCAGTCATCCATGCTTTTGTCAAACCTTCTCTCCATTCTGCTCTTCTAACATTGCAAACAGACATTTTGGATCGTTGTCTCACATACGTATTCCATAATTGACGTGTGTATAATCTTTTTTTGACAAGCATTACTTAATTATCCATTGAAACACGCGATTCGCAAACATAAACAGCCTGGATTTAGTCTGGATATCAGATAGTTATTAGATATTGGATTGACTATCAGATAAGTAATATTTAATACAGATTCTACTAATTTACTATTTTGAATATTTTCTATGACGCCTAGTGAAATCATATAGATGTAATTTGAGATGCTTAGGCTGTAGGTTATGGGGGTACTTTGACTGGCAGGTAAAACACCTTAAAGCCACTCCAGCTTCCGGCCCCTAATATACTGATAATGGCAATGAGGAAATCATCTATTATTCAGCAGACTGACCGTGTCAAATGGCCCTCTCTCGCCCCAACAGGTGCTGTGTTCACGTCTCTGCGCTGGTGTAAACGAGCTCAACGCTGCGGGGGAGACACCGCTCCACGTGGCGTGCCGCCTGGGTCGGACCGAGGCCGTGGCCGCCCTGCTGTCCGGCGGGGCGCGCTGCGACGTGGCGGGGGGCAGCGGCTACCCCGTCCACTCTGCCATGAAGTACAGCGAAAAGGGGTGAGAGTGGGCCGATGCACGAAGATCAACGAGGAGATGTATCAACGTTTGCATTCCGATTGTTTTTCTGTTGATCCTCGGTCTGGGGGGAAATAGTTGAAAATGTAATGCATTTTAACTATGGATACATGTGTTGCTGTGTGTACGATGAGGGACTCACTGCAGTGGGCTCTGTGGGTGTGTGGGTATGTGTGTTAGGTGTGCAGAGGCGGTTCTTACAGCTGACCCAGGACAGCTCCAGGCTGAGGATCCTGTTTACGGAGGAAGTCCTCTCCACTGGTCCAAGACTGCTGAGGTGGACACCCACGCATAAACACAGAAACACACGCGCACGCACACTGAGACACACGCGCACACACACTTAAAAACGCACGCACGTACACACACGCACGTACACACTTTAACACATTTAAACACTCACTCATATACACATAAACACAAAGTACATGCATTGGTCATTCTAAGGTCTATGACAGACCTTCGTGTTCGATGTTTCCTGATTAAATGTGGGAAAGAAAATGGGAGAAAGTACTCAACACAAAATATACCATTTTTTAAAGGAATACTTCACCGGTGGAGACATGAATCTGTATTGAAAGTGGGTCATATATTTAGTCGAATAGTAGCATAAATTTCCAATTTTGTGCCTCCTTGACCGAGAAAAGGCAGCCAGTGACTTTTTGGCGCTTGCAGATTGAAGACGACAACTCCCACAATGCCAATCAGCGTCCACTCCCTGAGGGACGTAACATAACAGCCAATCAGCGTTCACTCCCTGCAGTCCAGTGTGAACAGCAGCATGGAGGAGAAGTGATTGTTGCCGTTTGCGTTCTCCCGGAGCTCTATATCTAAACAAAGACAAAGACTGCGTCGGGTTCTCGGACGTCTCTGGTACTTCCACAACAAAGACTCGTAGTGGGGGTTATCTTGGCCAGAATCCTGCACGGGTTCAGGCACCCGACGGGTGACCCGCACATTTTCGATGAAACGGGGGAAAGATAATGTAGATACTGTGTCGGACACGTGTGCTGGTCGGGTCGGACGCCTGAACAGCGCGGGTCGGTTGCAGGTTTTGCGATTGCGAGCGAGACTTCTCCGGTGCTGGAGATGTTATTCAGGAGCAGAGCCAGTAAACTAAAACCGTCGACAGTGGATGATGTGCTTTTTTTGCACAGCAATCTAAAGCACCACGCCAAACACCAGATAGTGTAATTCCCCGGCGTTCCATCTAATGTGTCTAATTTTCCTCGTCGGTATCAATTTGTAGCGTGTCTGGTCGGGTGCGGAATGTAATTCTCGGGTACGGGCGGGTGCGGGTTGCAAAATAAGACCCGGGTATGGATTCTCGGCCATGGTTGAGAAGGAATTTGGGGAAGAAACGTTGGCTTTGACTCTCTGAAGTCCAGATTGAACTGCAACTTCAGATCGATGTGGAACTGCGAACCGCGACATGGAGGAGAAAGGGATTGTTGCCCGCGATTGTCTGCCGCAGCCCTGCAATGTCTGCCGGTGGTGGGGCTTCGGCGGAAGACAATTGCGGTCCAAAATCGCAGGCAACAATCCCTTTCTCCTCCATGTCGCGGTTCAGTCTACTTCAGATTGATGTGGAAGTGGATGAACCAGAGACGTCGGAGAACCTGACGGAGTCATTTGAGATGATATTATGAATAAACGACTGCGTCGGGTTCTCCGACGTCTATGGTCCTTCCACATCAATCTGAAGTTGCAGTTCAATCTGGACTTCAGAGAGTCAAAGCCAACGTTTCTTCCCCCAATTCCTTCTCCACCATGGCCGAGAATCAATACACGGGTCTCCACTTCGGGAGCTCCCGGCCCCCCTCATTCCTTATTGGTGGGCTTACAAAATTTGCGGAACCAGTGGTTTGTAGTCCTCTGCCCTTCTAGCAGGCAAGCAAATTTCTACTGACATGACGTCAAACGCGTCATTTGACGTCAGGTCAGGAGAAATGGAAGGAGGACAGCTGGGCCAAGGGAATACTGGGTTAGCCTGAGGGAAGAAAAATCTTTATTTTATAATAGCTATTTTATAATGATAGAACGCCGGTTCTGTATCGGTGAAGTATCCCTTTAAATACATGTGAAGAGAGCCTCTTAGGTTTTTATTTATTACATTTAAATGAAATCAATACATTATATGTCTGTCTCCCTCATGTTCTCTTCTCACATCTTATCTAATCCCTCCCAGATGTGCAGGATGCTCCTGGAGCGGGGTTGTGCGGTGAACTACCTCAGTAAGACGGGGGAGAGTGCACTGCACATTGTGACCAGGAGGGGGCGCTTTGAGGCGGCCATGGTGCTGATGACCCACGGGGCCGACGCCAACCTCAGGGGGCAGGGCGGGAACACGGCGCTGCACCTCGCCATGAAGGTGTGTGTCTGGTGTGTGTGTGTGTGTGTGTGTGTGTGTGTGTGTGTGTGTGTGTGTGTGTGTGTGTGTGTGTGTGTGTGTGTGTGTGTGTGTGTGTGTGTGTGTGTGTGTGTGTGTGTGTGTGTGTGTGTGTGTACTTGTGCTCAATCAATGTGGTGAGCATGTGCAGTGTCACAATGTTGGCTTAAAGACGTTATAACATAGGCGTCCATAGTGGGTCGTACAATTCCATCAGTGCATACATTTTCTAGCGTGGGTCAGGCCCAGTAGGAGTTTAAACCCCATACCCCGGCAGTGTTAATGCCATGCTCTAACCATTGAGTTTTAAGGATTTCTGGTGCTGATGGTTTGTTGTGATTTTAAATGATACTGGATGGTCATGGGGGAATATTTCTGTTGTTTATGGGGATCTCTGAATTATCCTGAATTATTTTGATTTCTGGTGATCTCCATTTCTGTGAACATTCTGTACATGAGGAGAAGTGTACAGCTTTGAGAGCAGAGCTGCCATGTTTGAGTCTTCTCCTGTGTGTGTTTTTGGGCCCAAGATGGACCAAATTGACCTGATCAAGGCTCTGATTGTGTTCGGGGCAGACGTAGAGATCCACAACGACCTGGGGGAGACCCCTGGGCTCATCGCTGCTCGCACTAGCAAAGGTGTGTGTGTGTGTGTGTGTGTGTGTGTGTGTGTGTGTGTGTGTGTGTGTGTGTGTGTCCACTCGTGACTACACAAAAACAGTATCACAGCCATTAAAAAGGGAAGACAGAATCGCCCCTTGCCTTTGCTGTTGGAGATGTTTATAACACGCTAATATCCGGTGTCACTCACAAGCATGTGTGCATATACATAATTCATAGCATAAAATGACATAACAAATGGATGGTACTCTATGCAAAGGCATTAAGTAACATTCAAAAGGGTTTCATGCAAGAATTTTTTCGACTTTACTAATTCATATCATAACATTTCATGGCTATTATAGATTTTTGTTAAAATGGACTTAGTAAGGTTAGCTGAAACATATTTTTTCTAGAGAACAACATATCCTGGCTTCAGGTGTTTTCCTGTTGAATTGGAGGCTAACTAGATAGCAGCTATATTTCTTCGGAGCATGTCATGAGCTCATTCAACTGTGGATGGCTGGGGACAGTTGATCCCCACATTAAACATTTAGTGATGACCTCATCCCGACCCGAGGTATATCCTCACTACGTAGTTGGTTGTTTTTTAAATGGGGGACAAAGGTTGCCATAACAACCTCCCACTTCAACTGTGAGTTAAAGTCTTCAGTTACAATGATATTCGAGTTTTAACGGATTATATATTCACGCCATGGTAAAGACAAACACTTCTGTGTGACGAGTAGCTCGGCTGGCTGGGTGGTCTGGTTGGGGACCTTTAGGGCTCTTTGGAGTGTCGTTAGTAAGATTCTTGTAAACAAAGGGAATCTTACAGGTTGCCCAGTATTTTTTTTTTTGTAGAATGCATCTGTTATAGGATGTGATTTTATCAATAACCTTTTGAAATCACAATTTAATCAGAAGTGTTGTAACAGATGTTTCCAGGTTATTTTAAGCTACGAGCTAGTTGAAATGTTACGTACTGCAACTTTAAGACATGAAGGGAACATCTGTGTTTGGAGCAACAACGCACTTACTCTATCATTAGTCTTGGTAATGAGAAGGAGGGAGGAAGAGAATGTGTTAATTGTTTTTTGTTGATGCACGATAGTCACTTACTTGTCATCTTCTAAATCCATTTCCAGTTCTCTCTCTCTCTCTCTCGCTCTCGCTCTCGCTCTCGCTCTCGCTCTCTCTCTCTCGCTCTCTTTCTCAATCTCCCTCTCCTTCTCTCTGCATGTGAGTGTGTGTGTGTGTGTGTGTGTGTGTGTGTGTGTGTGTGTGTGCATGTCTAACCCATTTGCGTGTGTGTGCATGCCAGGCCCTAATAGAAAGATCCTGCTGGACATGCTCTGTAGCGTGGGGGTCCAACGCTGCCACCCCCCCACGCCTACCAGCCGCCCCGCAGCTACGCCCTCAGCTCCAGCCATAGGTAAACACTGTCCTCCACCCAACCCCAGCTATCCACCCAACCTCCCCCACCAGGGGCCATGTCCACACCTCACCCTATAGTCCGTCCATGGTGAAATGTAGCCCGGGAACCAGACGAATCTGCAAGCTCATGTCTCACTTGCAACAGCATACGCATCTGACGGGCAGATTTCCAGCAGTTCTGCTCAGGGTCGGGCCAATCACAACCGTTTATGTAATATGGGGCGTGTTTAATTCAATGATTGTAAGGGAGGAGCACCCCAATGGGACCGTTGTTGACATAAACAACCAAGATGGCTGCCGCTGACGTGTCCCACGTTTCGTCGTTGGGATTGGTTGTAGGTCTATTTGGGTCCAGAGGCATTTTGGCCTGTGCCCGTTGTTATCGGCCCATGGAAATGGAATTTTCTAATTGGTTTGGCGATGTCAGGCTAATTGGAATTGTGTTTTCGTCAAGCTAGGTGTAAGACGCTCTTCCTCTTGGATACATTTGAAAAGGTCAGTCTAGCGTTGTTGTGTAGTCAGGGTAAAAAGCAGTTAAACGCAGGGGCATCTGGCGAGTGAAAAAACGTATGGAGGTTACGAACACTAATATTCATTTGTCCTGGGCAAGAATGCGGGTTGTAACCAAGTCAGATGTTAGTGGTTGTTAGTGAGGTTTTCTTTCCATTAGGAAAGGCGCTCCACTGCTCCCCCCCCCCCCCCAAGCGTCGTGACTCCATCTGTGTGAATCTAAGTCTTAAATAAGCTCCTCCTCGGTTGTCAACGTGTCCCCACAAGAATAGCCTTGAAAGACATAACATTGGTTCACTCGTCTGTCATCTAAAAATACATCAATAGAAGCTATGCCTTTCTATTCATGTCTTCGGGGTTAACAACGAACATCCGGCCTCGGTCCAGCCGTCTCCTGGCAAAGGAAACAGGAAGTCCGTTTTGAAGGTCTGCAGCATCAGTGGATGTTTGGTGTGACAGAGGGCAGGATGGAACATGGTTGTATTCCGATGTCTGCGATAACAGTAAAAACAAAGACAGATAGCTGTGCTGTTTTTTCCAAGCTTTCCTTCGTCTTTTTTGGAGTTGCATTATTTACAAAAGAAAAACAAATTGGTACAGGTCAGTGTTGTCTCACCTAGTGGGCGGTATGACCAAACAAATATACCAGGGTATGACCTAAAACAATCCAGATTAAACACTGTAAGGTGCTAGAAGGCAGGGGAACACGATGCACTCAATTCTGCCCTTTTTTCCATTGCCTTTTGAAGGTAAACCTCCTATCAAAGTACTGACAAAAAACCCTTGTGTGGTCTCAATTCTTCCACGCTTCTTCTTCCCCAGTGTTTTACTCCTTCCCTAGTTCTGTCCATTCAATCCCGTCCTCGGAGCTCCGTTGACATCGATCGGCTGGATGTAAACTCAGTGTGCACCGTTTCTGTTTCCCTCTGCACGGATCGGTGCTAGGTGCCTCTCTTTCCTCAGGAGTAAATTGATAGAGAAATCAATTTACTACCGTACCGGTTAAACAGTTTTGCTGAGACTCTTACCGCAGGGAGAATCCGTACCGTTTCACCGGACCAGCGATCATACCACACGGCATTGGTTTTACATGTCTGTGATTTCCGTACCCCCCACCACTATTTCAAATCGGTTCCAGGAAAAACATTGTTTGTCCACCAGTTGTCTTTGGCCCTGTCAAGGAAGTTTATCATAATGTATATTTTATGTGTTTGTGGGGAGTCCACAGCATACGTGTAGGCATCCTTGATCCAGAGGCCCTAAGCCTTACCTGCTCCCTATTGACATGGGTCTGAATGAACTGGAAGCTATTGGGTCATTAGTAAATTTGTGTTGTGTGTGTGTGTGTGTGCTTGCACAGGCTTTGATGACCTAATGCACGTGGCGGCCTCGGTCGGAGCGATGAGTCGGGGGTCGTCGGCGGTGGACGGCGGTAAATCCCAGAGGAAGAAGTAGGTCACATGTCCGCCCTTCTACTGTCTGTCTACTGTACTCATGCTGATGCTCAGATCCATCATTTTCTTGGATTCCATTATTCCATTGTCATGAGCGCCATTTGCTCCTTGTTCCTTATTCTTATCTATCTCTCTCTCTCTCTCTCTCTCTCTCTCTCTCTCTCTCTCTCTCTCTCTCTCTCTCTCTCTCTCTCTCTCTCTCAGGGCGGACCGGTTGCTGTGTCTGGATGGCGGGGGGATCAAAGGTCTGGTTCTGATCCAGCTGCTGATCGCCCTGGAGAGGGAGGCGGGCCGTCCCACCAGGGAGCTCTTTGACTGGGTGTCCGGGACCAGCACGGGGGGCATCCTGGCCCTGGCCATCATCCATGGTGCGGAGTGTGTGTGTGTGTGTGCAGGCCTGCCTGTGTGTCATGGCTCTTGGTGTGTCAGAGGTTTGTTTGTGTGAGGGATTTAGCTGTGTGTGGGTGTGTGTATATCCGTGGGAGTGATGAGAGGTGTTTCTCGGAGCTAGGTGTGCGTACGTGCGTGAGACAGTTTCAGGTTTGGGTCTGTGTGAGAGTGAGAGGGATTTGTGTGTGTGTTTCTGCAAAGGGGTGTTTGGTGGTGCGTGGATGGTTCCGCCCCGGTGTGGTTTTGGCTCAGGACCCGGGTCTGCTCCCTCCCGACAGGTAAGTCCATGGAGTACCTGCGCTGCCTGTACTTCAGGATGAAGGAGCAGGTGTTCAAGGGCTCCCGGCCGTACGAGTCGGCGCCGCTGGAGGACTTCCTGAAGAAGGAGTTTGGCGAGAACACCAAGATGGCCGAAGTCCGCTACCCCAGGTAACACCAGAATTGATAAAGACCTCACTCATTCAGACCCACTGAAGGTCTTCATCACTGATGCCCAAGCTACCCACAACACATAGACACGGGGACCAAAGCCCTTGTACACATCGGACCTCGAAAGGGCCGATAGTGAGCATGTGGCGCACACGGTCAATGTTTCACTGCTGAGCCCGTATACAAAGTCACGTAACTTTGCAGGGTGATGGTGACCAGCGTGCTAGCGGACCGGCACCCCGGGGAGCTGCACATCTTCAGGAACTATGACCCCCCCTCCCTGGCCAGGGCGCCGCCCTATGCCTCCACCGCCACCTTCCAGCCGCTCACCATCCCACAAGGTAGCAGGGAGGGGGGAGGGAGGGATGGAGGGGGAGGGAGGGAGGGAGGGAGGGAAGGAGGGGGAGGGGGAGGGAGGGAGGGATGGAGGGAAGGAGGGGGAGGGAGGGAGGGAGGGAAGGAGGGGGAGGGAGGGAGGGAGGGAAGAAGCGGGGTAGGGAGGGAGCGGGGGAGGGGGCACGGGAGGGAGCGGGGGAGGGGGCACGGGAGGGAGCGGGGGAGAGAGTGCACAAGAGTGAGAGATTGTGAGAGTGCATGAGAGTGAGAGTTTGCCAGAGTGCATAAGATTGAGTTTGCGAGAGTGCAAGAGAGTGAGCGTTTGTGAGAGTGCATGAGATTGCATGAGAGTGAGAGTTGAGAGAGTGCATGAGTAAGAGTGCACAAGAGTGCGTGAGAGTGCACAAGGGTGCCCAATAGTGAGAGTTTGAGAGTGCATAAGGGTGAGGGTTCGCGAGAGTGCATGAGAGCTGTCGTCTCAACAATCTAACAGAACCTCTTCACTACCACAGAGACAGTGTACCTGCTACATCTCACTTCAAAGCAGATGAGCTAAATGCTAATTGCTATCTCTACTTACTACAGTTCTTGGAGGGAAGTACCAAATACTTTCCCTGCTTTCATATCCACTGAGAACAAGAGACCACTTTACACTGCCCAGAAAGGGGGGGATGTGTTGGTCCTCTTTAATCCTCACAGAACATCCTCAGCCCCTCTCGAGGCCAGTGCCCTAGATCCTCAATGTTTCAGCTAGTCATCGTTCACCTCATCCTGGAGTCCCTCTGTTGGCTGCTTTAGACGTTACAGTTACAGCAAGGGGAAAGTCCCACCATCTTATCTTAATTCGATTTATTTCATCTCCTCCTGGTTTGCTGGTGCGCGTGTGAAATGAGCTTTTCCATATGTCTGTGTTGTGATCACGTGGTTGCCTTCTGAGTGGGGACCCTGTTACTGTTGCAGGATGGGAGGATGAGGATGTGTTGATTGTAGGATACACTCAGGAGCCCGCAAGGAAGCGTAGGAAGGTGACCGACGAAGGTGTGTGTGTGTGTGTGTGTGTGTGTGTGTGTGTGTGTGTGTCCCTGTTTGCATATGCACAATGGATTATGGGTGGAAATGAACAGGATCACATAGCATGTAACGGGTTAAAAGGGCCACCATTTGACCATCAGGTACGATGTTCATTAGCTATTAAAAGCCATTTCAAAATATTCCCTGTAGTGACTTTACAAAGGGAGTTTCCACCTTTTTAACATTCTGGGTGGAACCTTAATCCACTTGTGTTTATGTAGAAGTGATAATATATGTTTTAACATATTCATATATTTTCATCCAATCAGAGCAGCTGGTCTGGAGGGCAGCCCGCTCCAGTGGTGCCGCCCCCACCTATTTCCGACCAATGGGTCGTTTCCTGGACGGAGGGCTGCTGTCCAATAACCCAACGCTAGATGCCATGACGGAGATCCACCAATACAACAAGGCTCTGAAGGCAGAGGTTGTGCAGCACACACACACACACTCACTCACTCACTCACTCACTCACTCACTCACTCACTCACTCACTCACTCACTCACTCACGCACACAGCAGTTTCTAGTGTTCTGTCACCATCGACGTTGACCATCCAAACCATAGGGATATTGAGTCAACATTATGTACTTAAGTAATTGGGTTGTGTAATGGGAAGATTATATTTTGAAATTCTGTTTCTCTAGCTGCCCTTTGTTGGTATGTGCCTGTTTTCCTGACCCCCTCTAGAAGGTCGAGAAGCCAGGGCTCCAACTGATTAGGCACGTTTGCGTCCCCCCTTTTTATGACATCCTGAGGAGGTTCATCGATAGTTTACCATCTGGTTAACCGATACTATAGTTTTTATTGGGGGGCAGAGCTGTTCTCAGCATCCTGGCAACACTGCAGAAGAAGTCCTTGCTTTTGCCCATGCATTGGACTTCTCCTTGCAGAGCTCTTAGAGAGACGCAGGGCGAACTCCCATCTGAGGCCTTGGATTAATGTTTGTTCATTGTTTGTTTGTTCTATGTTTGTTGCATGTTATTGTGTCTTTTGTTAGTTAACTAAATTAGCCTAATTGTTATAAGTTTGGATTACTCTTTATTCTAAACAGTTTAACACAGAAACGATTGACGTGGTGAAAATTCCCCCCACAGTTGCACCTTATGTAAAGCGTTCTTCTTGTCTGGTCTCAGGGCCGTGGCCAGGAGGTCCAGAAGCTGGGCATAGTGGTCTCCCTGGGCACCGGTGAGAGACTCTTACTAAAGTCTTATCTGCTGTCCATATGCAATAGTGTTGAGACTGTTGAGAGTTTATATAATATGTTTTGGGAAAATCAAATACAACTTTTGTGTGTGTGTGTGTTCCAGGAAAGCCCCCCCAGGTGGTGGTGAACTCGGTGGATGTGTTCCGGCCCTCCAACCCCCTGGAGCTGGCCAAGAGCATTGTTGGCGCTAAGGAGCTGGGCAAGATGCTGGTGGACTGTGTGAGTGTGACATCAGGAGTCTGGAGACCCTGTGGTCCTAGAGGCCAATCTAATCCCAGAGACCAATCTAGCCCTAGAGGCCAATCTAGTCCTGATAGTCAAGTGGCTACATACTTGTGTTGAATCCACATGTATGGCCGTAATAACATTCAGCATAATCTCTGTCTCTGTGTCTGTCTGTCTCATTCTCTGTCTCTTTTTCTGTGTATCTGTCCCTGTCTCTATCTCTCTCTATCTCTGTTACTCTCTCTGTCTCTGTTTCTCTGTCTGTCTCTCCCCCCCTCGCTGTCTCTTCTCTCGGTCTCTGCCTCTGTCCATGTCTCTATATCTGTCTCTGTCTCTTTCTGTGTGTGTCTCTCTAGTGTACGGACTCGGACGGCTGTGCGGTGGACAGAGCCACAGCCTGGTGTGAGATGACCGACACCATCTACAACCGGTCGGTCCCTCCCCTGTTAATCCTGCCTTCATGGGTTGTTCTGAAGCATAGTTAGCATTAGCTGCTAAAGGGCTGCACGCACAGGAGCTAGCGCTAACCATACCTCCTTCCATTTTCATGTCGTCATTGTGCAGACGCTTTTATCCAAAGGGACTTACAAGTTTGGGCTGAGGTCCTTAGTTAGAAGTAGTGATAGTAGTGGTAATGGTTGTGTGAATAGGAACAGTAGATCTCACATATCAAGTGTGTTCTTTCCATGCTGCTGTGTGTGTAGACACTTATTGGATCAGCGTGATTAGCATTACCTAGGGTTGCACTAATACTAGCCGTACACCCCCACCAGCCTGAGCCCCCAGCTCTCCCAGGAGGTGCTTCTGGACGAGGTGAGCGATGCGGCCCTGGTGGAAATGCTGTGGGAGACCCAGATGTACCTGTACGAGAACAGGGAGGTCCTGCAGACCCTGGCTCAGAGGCTGATCCTCCAATGAGGGGGGAGGAGTGCCAGGAGTGCCAGGAGGAGGAGCAGAGACTCTAGGAGGCGTTGGCTTGAGAGTAGGAGCATGATTGGAGAAACAAAGACCTTGAGGATCGCCCGGTTCCACTCCTTTACTCCACTGAAACATCTGAACACATTAAATGAAACGCACACACACACACCGAGGTGTACTGTGTGTGGTAGCAAGTGACCTAATGGCTGCTAAAAAAACTGCCTTTCTCGAGGGACAGGAATAAGTCCTTTGAACGGCTCCCTAAACAACAACAACAATAATGACATCACACTGTAGAGACACAACCGGTCACAGTGACATTACCTGAAATAAGCCAATCACAAACTGCGGTTGCAATTACCAGCTTCTCACCAACTTTGGTTTGTCTTAATAATGTCTAAGTAAGGGGTGGTGATGTGGTGTTCCATACTTCTAATGAGATGATGCTGACCGTGGCCTCGTCTTCTGGAACGTTTGTTGTCCACACTTTGCTACTACACTCTTGCGCAACATGTTTCCATAACTGCTGCATATTTATCTGATACATATAGGCTGGTCTGTGAAGGTTACATCATGAGTGACTGTGTTGAACTATTTGCTTTCTTTTTTTTAACCAATATTTCAAACTTCCCTTCTTTTAGCCCACTGTTGACTTAAATGTGAATATCAAACCAATAATGCTGTTACCGCAAACCACTTAAATACAGACCACCAAACCAAATACTTGAAGTCATTGCACTGCCTAACTGGAATTTCCTTCTGTATGTTACATTGTTATCATTATTAATGTGAACAACTTTGTGTTATAATTATGTGGACTATTTGATAAAATAACCAAGATATGTCCAAGTGTCTTTTTTGCACCCTTTGGAACGGTTTTTGCTGCACCATGTAAGTTTCCTTTGCTCCTTATTAAACCCAGTCTTGGAATCCAAATGCAACAGTAGCGCTTCAAACATGTCTTGTGTGCTTGACCGCCGACTTGTGGGTACATTATGTAACTGCATGTCCAACCCAATCAAAACGAATTGATCTATGAAACCTTTAAATATAATTCGACAAAATATTAAGTCGTAGAAAATGATGGCAGGATTGAAATGGAACAGAAGTTTAGAATATTTAAAACGTATTCACCAAAATATTACAGATAACAAGATTTTAGTTGGCGAGGCGCGTCGTGGCAGCTGCCAAATAGAAGACCGACAGATTTATAACTCCTGCTCTGTCTTAAATAAAGAGGAGCCTTTGCCTTTGAAGTAAAGCTCAGGTAAGTCGTATTTACTAGTATAGACCAACATAAACCAGGTAATACATCCAAAGTAACAATTCATTAAACGATAAACCAGAAGATAATCAACCAAACCAGAGTCCGACGGGTGTTCACGATAATTAAAGTAACGTTGTCATGAGGTTGAAGTTTGATCAGTCACAAACAATTCGGTTCCGGTTCTCAGCTGAACCCACAGATGGCGATATATTCTCAGAGGAAGGCAGAATTCAGGAAAAAGGAAGGTGTGTGTCAGGTGTAGTGTCAAGACGTGGTATAAACACTATCTGGTAATCACGTTGACAATATTTTGGGGCATAACAGTGACACGGAAAGGTGAGCGGATTCCATCCCGGCACACAAGTCAAAGAAGCAGATATGTTATTTTACAAAGAACAAAAAATGTGGCCTTCAATTACTTAGATTTGATTAACGCTAGGTCAAGGTCACCTACGTGTGGGTGTGTGTAGATGATGTGTGTGTGTGTGTGTGTGTGTGTGTGTGTGTGTGTGTGTGTGTGTGTGCTGGTGTGTTTGTACATGTGCTGGTTTGTGCGGGGGTTGGGGTGGGTGGAGGTTGAATGTGGTCTGGTGCATGGCGTGTCGCTCTGTGTTTGTGCCTGTGCCTGTGTGTGTGTGTGTGTGTGTGTGTGTGTGTGTGTGTGTCTGAACCTCATACATGTGGGGTCGGCTGTTCCTCCCAGCTCCATGGGGTGCATACAGCTGGCTGATTATCCTGTCCAACACGCGTCATCCATGTCCCCGCACTACAGGGGTCCGGTCCCTGTGTGTGTGTGTGTGTGTGTGTGTGTGTGTGTATGTGTGTGTGTGTGTGTGTTTTCAATAATAGACACAGTTGGAGACAGACGTAAGCCGACCTGGAATTTTCTCAATAAGGTTGTAATCTGTACTGTAAACTGCACTGTAAGCTGTACCGTAAGCTGTACAGTGCAACAACCAGTAAAGCCCCAAATCCACCTCCTCCTCCTCTACCTCCCTCCTTCCTCCTCCTTGTACACCTCACTCTGTTGTAAACGCTGTAGTGACACACACTCAAAGTTTCAGAATTTGTGTATATGTGTGTGTGTGTGTTTCTGTGGCCAGTCCTCAGTACATATTTATTTATACTGCGGAATCTAACTGACTCAATATCACCAGTTGTGATTCACCTATCTCTCTCGCTGTCTCTTTTTCTCAGTCCCTGTCTCTCCATCTCTTTCTCTCTCTCAGACTCTGTCTCCATGTCTTTCTCTCTCTCACTGTGTCTCTCTGTCTGCTACACTTGTACTGTTGCAGTATAATAGTTTTTAGGACAAGGTCAGAGCCTGGCCATACAGAATGAGACCCATCTATACCTCTGAACAAACACACACAGTTAGAACAAGAGCGAGACAAACACACACACACACACACACACACACACACACACACACACACACACACACACACAAACTGAAACGTAGAAACTTGCGCGCACACACACAAAAAACAAATTGACATGATAAAACCTCAGTCTGCGGTCCCAATAAACGGTAAGAGGAGACTCAGTGACACACATACCCTGTTCGCGTCCCGCTCCACGCCGACTCTAATTGGTCAATAGAGGCTTTGTGAGGCGTTATCAGGTGTTGGGGGTATCTCAGTTCTCCCTCTATTGTACCGCCGTCCTGAGCGCTTCCGTCCGCACAAAAGACCGCCAGCTCACTCCTGTTAGACCCTGGAAGAAGACTGTGAGTGTGTGTGTTTGTGTATATGTGTGTGAGTGTGAGTTGCCTACCTCAAGCTGTGTTTGTGTGTCGCAGGTGTGTTGTATCAGTGTTTCAAAGTTCAGTATGGGTGAGAATGAGTCCTTATGACCCGTCTGTAGAGGCTTAGTTAGCAGGGAGAGAGAGATGACCTTGTGTGTTCCAATGGGTAACGTTCCGGTCCAGAACCCAATTCTTGAACATTTTCTAGTCTTAAGTATGACAACAGACGTCAGAGCTTCTTCAACTGTCTCTGCCATCTCTGGATCTGGTATTGTACGGCTACATGAAGGGTTTATTTTATTCTGAGTGTAGTGAACAGCCCACCTCTGGAAGCTGATCTTTTCAAATCAGATTCAGGGTGCTTTCATATGCGGCCCGAATCAGATACGTATCTGGTTCAGAATAGTTTACTGGCTATGGTCTTTGAGTCCCACTGCTGGGATGGATCTCTGAAGTCTACCTATACTAATGATGCCTTACCCCTACCTGCTCCTTAATGACAAGCATCGTAAGTCGCTTCGGACTAAATAGGAAATAGTGTATATTCGTGGGTGACATTTCAGGGCACATGTCCGTCAGCATAGGTCGCTGGATGACATGATGGGATTCTAAGATGCAGAAAATCCGTGGAGAGGACCGGTAAGGCGGTAATATGAGCCCAAGCACCGAAACACTTCCCGGAATCTTAGGATTTCTTTGTTGGTTTGCTTCCTTGCTGGCGGCATCACATATAGTCTAACATGGTGGTTGGCCAATCAGATTGTAGCTGGGCGATGCCCAATCAGATTACAGAATATCAGAGATGGCGATCGCAGACTTTCCCTCCTCGGTTACAGTATGTGAGGGTTGCTTTTGTTCTGTTTGGACACAATGATTTTTGTTGCTTGGATTCTTCAATAAATTGCAGGTACGACAGGTTGACACCCAGGCTAGAAGATGATACCTTAGAAAAATTACATTTAACACAGCCAATATCTCCTTACTATTACCATGTTTATTATTTAAGTATGGTAGTGCATTGTCAGTAGTTATTTCAGTATTAAAGGGAACAGGGAGGTTGTGTGTGTGAAGGGAGGGGGTGAATCCCCCTCCCCCCCGGCCTCTGTTTGTTGCAAACTTTGTACTTCCTCAAAGTCTGAACCGCTGTATCTCCATTCAGCCCCACCGTCCTAACTGTGTGAATGGCCTGGCTCGGCCACGTGAGAGTATGATATCTGGTCACACTTTTGGCTACGTAGCCAGGAGGTTGAATAGACTCCACCCACTAGATTGGCTTGTAGGAATGGAAGGCAGTCGATGGACGTGAGATTGCGGTAGATCTCATTGAGCATCATTTTTTGATGCTTATTGCACACTTGAGTTATAATTCTGACTTTTTTATTACAGACACTAATGGTTAGAGCTAATTTCCTGTGAACATTTTTTGATTTGTTTGATTTTGACACTGCTGCCTTGTGGGCATGGGAAAGATGTCACACTATTACACACACACTACATACTATTGATTACCTTGTTTAGGTGTTAACAAGAGCTTTCATGAGATGCATGAGGATCAGAAGAACACATGTCATGGAATCACCGTCAGTTTGTTCTGGCCTTTCTTTAACTTTATGGTGAATTTTTGCTCATTCTCTGTCCCGAAGGCTTTTGAACAGGATTACTTATGTTTACTTATCTGAGACACGCAAATACGCACATACACACCTGAAAACCTTTCCAGCCTTGAGGCCTGTCTTTTTAAAATGGATCTTTACTGTTCAGTAACTTTTGTAATTCATCCAAAGCAAAGCAGAGCACATTTTACTAAGGAGCAGGTAGTGGTGAGCGATCTTGCTCAATGTCTACAGTTGAGCTGTGGACATTTGGGTTCGAACCTAGTCCCTTACCACTGGGACTCACTAGCCGCTACATTATCCGGCCCCTCATTTTAAATACCACAAGGTTGTTGTCCCCATGCTCATGTGATCTAAGATGTACAGGCATTCATCTGCGATACATACATTGATGTGTGTCTACTATATGTGTAGTAGTTATTTGTTTGTGTGTTAGTTATAGTGTGTGTGTTAGTTATTGTATGTGTGTGCTAGTTATAGTATGTGTGTGTTAGTAAAAGTATGTGTTTGTTAGTTATAGTTTGTGTATAAGTTATAGTTTGTGTATTAGTTATAGTTTGCGTGTGTGTTAGTTATAGTATGTGTGTGTTAGTTATCGTATGTGTGCGTTAGTTATAGTATCTGTGTGTTATGTATAGTATGTGTGCGTTAGGTGTAGTATGTGTAAGTTAGTTATTGTATGTGTGCGTTAGTTATAGTATGTGTGCGTTAGTTAAAGTATATGAATGGTAAATGTAGTATGTATGTGTTTTATATGATGTGTTTGACGTAGTTAAAGGATATGTGTGTACTCTGTGTGTGGTTATTATAATGTGTGTGTGTGTGTGGTAGTTATAGTGTGTGTGTGGTAGTTATAGTGTGTGTGTTTGGTAGTTATAGTGTGTTTATGGTAGTGTGTGTGTGTGTGTGTGTGTGTGTGTGTGTGTGTGTGGGATGTGTTGGGTAAGTGGCAGGAGGGTACTGGTTGAGCAACATGCTAACTGCCTCCTCCCAGAGGATAACAGCAACGGTGTGTCGACACACAACGTGCTGCACACTGACTCAATCTCAGCTTCCTATTCCCACACACACACACACCCACACACACACACACACACACACACACACACACACACACACACACACACACACACACACACACACACACTTGCCAGTTCCTCTCTGTGAGCACATCTTTCCGTGTATTTGCGTGAATTATGGCGATGCATGTGTGTGTGTGTGTGTGTTTGTGTATGCATGGTGCATGTGTGTATCTCTGTCATCAGTAACTGTCTGACTTCCCCCTTGTGCTGCTCTCTGACAGGAAGTGGCTGGCCGCCATGAGGCTGCTACTGAGACCACCATGCCTCAGCCGCTACTGACTCGTCTCCCCCCGCTGCCGCCACCGTCGCCTGAGCACGGGTCCTTGGCCCCGCCCCACCGCAGACACAAGGATAACTCAGAAGGTCACCCCCCCCCCCACACACACACACACACACACAAACACACACACGCACGCACGCACGCATGCACACACACACATTTCGAACCCAAATAAACTGAATGAAGGAGTGCTTAACGGTTTACAAAGGTCTTGCGTGACAGAACAAGTAGTGCTGCTTATTGTTTGGAAACAGCGTCTGTGTGTGTGTGTGT